>NC_041360.1:7593451-7890951 GCF_900634415.1 Cottoperca gobio | reverse complement strand
ATGTGAACCAAATGGCACTTTTCCAGCTCCGTTGGCCAGACGCTCTGATACTTTTAAATAGGTAAGTGATACGCTATCAATATGTTGGACATACGTACAGTTAGGTCCATAAATATTTGGACATTGACACCATTTTCATAATTTTGGCTCTGTACACCACCACAATGAACTTGACATTAAACAATCAATATGCGCTTTAAATGCAGACTTTCAGCTTTAATTTGAGGGTATTTACATCCAAATCAGATGAATGGTGGAGGAATTACAACACATTTTATACGTGGTATCCCCTTTTAGGGGACCAAAAGTAATTGGACAATTGGCTGTTCAGCTGTTCCATGGCCAGGTGTGTGTCGTTTCCTCGTTAGTTCATTTACAAGGAGCAGATAAAAGGTCTAGAGTTCTTTTCAAGTGTGGTATTTGCTTTCAGAATTTGTTGAGGTCAACTCTCAATATGAAGTCTAAAGAGCTGTCACTATCTGTGAAGCAAGCCATCATTAGGCTGAAACATCAAAACAAACCCATCAGAGAAATAAAAAAAACATTAGGTGTTACCAAATCAACCGTTTGGTACATTCTTAAAAAGAAAGAACGCACTGGTGAGCTCAGCAACACCAAAAGACCTGGAAGACCATGGAAGACAACTGTGGTGGATGGCAGAAGAATTATTCTCCTGGTGAAGAAAAACCCCTTCACAACAGATCAAAAACTCTCTCCAGGAGGTACAGTCGGTGTATCTGTGTCAAAGTCAACAATCAAGAGAAGACTTCACCAGAGTAAATACAGAGGGTTCACCACACCATGTAAACCATTGGTGAGCCTCAAAAACAGGAAGACCAGATTAGAGTTTGCTAAAACACATCTAAAAAAGCCTGTAAAGTTTTGGAACAACATCCTGACAGATGAGACACAGATCAACTTGTAGAGTGATGGGAAGAGAAGAGTATAGAGAATGGAAGGAACTGCTCATGATCCAAAGCACACCACCTCATCAGTGAAGCATGGTGGTGGTAGTGTTATGGCGTGGGCATGTATGGCTGCCAATGGAGCTGGTTCCCTTGTATTTATTGATAATGTGACTGCTGACAAAAGCAGCAGGATGAACTCTGAAGTGTTTCGGGCAATATATCTGCTCATATTCAGCCAAATGCTTCAGAACTCATTGGACGACGCTTCACAGTGCAGATGGACAATGACCCAAAGCATACTGCGAAAGCAACCAAAGAGTTTTTTTAAGGCAAAGAAGTGCAATGTTCTGCAATGGCCAAGTCAGTCACCTGACCTGAATCCAATTGAGCATGCATTTCACTTGCTGAAGACAAAACTGCCCAAAGAACAAGCAGGAAGTGAAGACAGCTGCAGTAGAGGCCTGGCAGAGCATCACCAGGGACCAAACCCAGCGTCTGGTGTTGTCTATGGGTTCCAGACTTCAGGCTGTTATTGACTGCAAAGGATTTGCAACCAAATATTAAAAGTTACAATTTGATTTATGATTATGTTATTTTGTCAAATTACTGTAATGTAAATGTAAATACCCTCAAATTAAAGCTGAAAGTCTGCACTTAAAGCACATAATGATTGTTTAATGTCAAGTCCATTGTGGTCGTGTACAGAGCCAAAATGATGTACAACACCGCTGTGGAAAAGTTGGACGTATTTGGACTCTGACACATTTTGAGCTAATTTTCATATACGCTGGCATATGTTTCTGCCATACGGAATCTGTGTATGTCTGGCGTGTTCGGTGTATCGTCTGCGACCTTCAAACGATTACAACTTACCCTTAATTTATATCAACCTATTGCCGATATTCCTCTCTGGGAACCATCACCTTATCGTGGTGGAAATGTTTGTGTGTCCCTATGAACCTGAGAGCTGTGTTGTCTGGAGCCTAGTGCTCCTGGTAGGGTCTCCCAAGGCAAATTGGTCTCAGGTGAGGGGCCAGACTATGTATGGTTCAAAAACGACTTCATGAAAGAAAGGGAAAGGAAAGGAGAGACCCTGCCCGGAGGAAGCCCAGGGCCCCCGTCTGGAGCCAGGCCCAGAGGGAGGGCCCGACAGCGAGCGCCTGGTGGCACAGCCCGAAGAAGCTACGTGGTGCCTCCCATCTATCCATCCTGTGGGCCCACCACTCATGGGAAAAAACGCTGGGTTGGGTGCGCTGTCACACGGGTGGCAGTGATGGTCAGGGACCTCGACGGACCAGACCCGGGCAGCAGAGGCTGGCTCTGGGGACGTGGAACGTCACCTCTCTGTGGGGGAAGGAGCCGGAACTAGTGCGGGAGGTGGATCGCTACCAGTTGGATCTGGTGGGGCTTACATCCACGCACAGTCTTGGCTCTGGAACCGTACTCCTATATAGAGGTTGGACTCTATTCTTCTCCGGAAGATACATTGTTTGTGCCTATGCCCCAAACCGCAGTTCTGAGTATTCGGCCTTCTTGGAGACCTTGAATGGAGCCCTGCAGGGGACTCCAGTAGGGGACTCCGTAGTCTTGCTGGGAGACTTCAACGCACATGTGGGAAACGATGGAGACACCTGGAGAGGCGTGATTGGGAGGAAGGGCCTCCCTGATCTAAACCCGAACGGTCGTTTGTTGTTGGACTTCTGTGCTAGTCATGGAATGGCCATAACAAACACCATGTTCTAAGATAAGGATGCTCATAAGTGCACGTGGTACCAGAGCACCCTAGGCCAAAGGTCAATGATCGATTTTGTAATCGTATCATCTGATCTTGGAGTCTGGGACAGTGCCTAGGGGTTGGCAGACCGGGGTGGTGGTTCCCCTATTTAAAAAGGGGGACCAGAGAGTGTGTGCCAACTACAGGGGTATCACACTTCTCAGCCTCCCTGGTAAAGTCTACTCCAAGGTACTGGAAAGGAGGGTTCGGCCGGTACTCGAACCTCTGAGTGAAGAGGAACAATGCGGATTCCGTCCTGGTCGTGGTACAACAGACCAACTCTTCACTCTGGCAAGGATCCTGGAGGGGGCCTGGGAGTACGCCCATCCGGTCTACATGTGTTTTGTGGATCTGGAGAAGGCGTATGACCGGGTCCCCCGGGTGTTACTGTGAGAGGTGCTGTGGGAGTATGGGGTGAGGGGGTCACTTTTGAGTGTCATCCAATCCCTGTACGCCCAAAGCGAGAGTTGTGTCCGGATACTGTTGGTCTCCGCCAGGGCAGGCTTTATCACCAATCCTGTTCGTGATTTTCATGGATAGGATATCGAGGCGTAGTCGTGGAGGAGAGGGGTTGCAGTTCGGTGACCTGAGGATCTCATCGCTGCTCTTTGCAGATGATGTGGTCCTTATGGCATCATCGGTCTGTGACCTTCAACAGTCACTGGATCGGTTCGCAGCCGAGTGTGCAGCGGTTGGGATGAGGATCAGCACCTCTAAATCTGAGGCCATGGCTCTCAGCAGGAAACCGGTGGATTGCCTACTCCGGGTAGGGAATGAGCCATTACCCCAAGTGAAGGAGTTCAAGTACCTCGGGGTCTTGTTCGCGAGTGAGGGGACAATGGAGCGAGAGATTGGCCGGAGAATCGGAGCAGCGGGAGCGGTATTACAGTCACTTTACCGCACCGTTGTGACGAAAAGAGAGCTGAGCCAGAAGGCAAAGCTCTCAATATACCGGTCGATCTTCGTTCCTACCCTCACCTGTGGTCATGAAGGCTGGGTCATGACCGAAAGAACGAGATCACGGGTACAATCGGCCAAAATGGGTTTTCTCAGACGGGTGGCTGGCGTCTCCCTTAGAGATAGGGTGAGAAGCTCAGCCATCTGTGAGAGACTCGAGAGCCGCTGCTCCTTTACGTTGAAAGGAGCCAGTTGAGGTGGTTCGGGCATCTAGTACGGATGCCACCTGGGCGCCTCACTAGGGAGTTGTTCCAGGCACGTCCAGCTGGGAGGAGACCCCGGGGAAGACCCAGGACTCGGTGGAGAGATTCACTGGCCTTTTTTTGCCATTGTGTCGTCAGTTTATGGAGTTTTGAAAATGGAATAAGAGAAGAAAAGGCAAAGATGAAGAAATGACTGAAAACCCAATGTAAAACCCTTACTTGTTGAATCAAATGATTTATGTAAAGCCACACACTCACTGTGCCTGCCTCTCCCTCAACTATTACATTTAAACAAAAGTTGAAATACTTTTTTTATTTTGCCCTGGACTGGTTAATGCATATGTGCCTGTTCTACATATGCAGGAGAAGCACTTCTCTACCTTGAGTTTTGAGTTTGCATTGAGCATGATGTATTTAATGGAGCCCTGGATGTTCTCAGTCCAGCTGGCTAGCCATGTCACTGCGTTGTCATGTCGAACCTCCTTCCAGCGGTGACCAGCAGGCGGCACTGGGACACGGGCTTCTCTGTCAATGAACGAGAAACGCAGCGAGAGAGAATGCGTGAGTGAGCGTTGGAGTACAAGCTACAGCATCCTACTGATCCATCTAAACAGAAATGTATGACACCAGTACTAGAAATGGATACCACTGTTATAATACACCAGGCTACTGAGCAGCGATGTCAGTTTCAGTTCCCTTTGGTTTTGCCATTGCACAGTTACTAGCCACTTAACTTTTAAGAAAAAATATATTAAATTGTATTATTTCTTTAGAAGAAATGTGATGTGAAATACAAGAGGTGCTTTCCTTTAACTCCAGTGCATTTTTAAGCACAATCCATTTAGAGATGCTGAAATTGTAATGTTTTGTGTTGTAAATGCCTTTTATAGTATTTTCTGTTGGCTTTGCCAAAGTTTATTGCCGCATTTTAAAAACAGCTCATCACTAAAGGCGCTCTGATCATTATCAGGTGATGTTCATTCAAAATAGTTTGATCGGTGGTCCCTATAAAAGGCCGAGCGGAAGTGCCGATCATATGACATCGATCATGAACACACACGGCGCCGCAGAGCTTGCCTTCTTAAATTAATCTACAGACCGTAAATTAACTTAGACCGACATACGTAACCAGTCAAAATTGTTCTTGATGGTAAGCCAAGTAACGCTTACCCATTGAAGTCCTTACTACTGACAGTGAATAAGTGAGGCATAAATACAATTCTTGAGTGATGTACATCTTCAACATACCACATTTTTGATTTATTTCCTAAAAGAAAACCCCATTCATTTTTCCTCCCCTCTCACTTGCTGCAGTTGATGATAACATCCTCTGGTTGGATCCTTTTCTTCAGCAAGCCCTGTTTGGGATGCTCACCTCGACCCCGGAAAAGCCCTGGAGGCTCAATCTTAAAGTTGCCAATACGCTCTTTGTGGTGGTCCAGCAGACAGTAGCCGTACTCATCCACCATCTTCTTGTTTGCCTCTTTCACAACCTAAAACAGAAATCAAACAAAAACGAATAATAATTAATATTATCAAATTGCCCCAAACCTATATGACTAATGCAGGAACAGGAGCACTGTTCGTTATGGAAACAACATCATACACACGGACAAAAGATTAAAAAAAGCCTGAACGAACCAGTTTCTCCTCCTTGGTCATGATTTTCCTGGCCTCCACCTTTGCTTTATGCATGGCATGGATCTCTCCAAAGCCACATTTGTCCAGATCTTGAATCAGTGTCCTCTCCTCATGGGTCATTTCCTAAACCGACACAAACACACACATTCAACACTTTGTGTGATCCCTTCTTGAGTCTGGAATTTATTATATCTGCAAAAAAACAGGAATTTCCTTTAGTGAAAAAAAGATTAGTATAGGATCAAATTAATCAGCATCAATAAACCTTTGGCATTTTTCACAATTTTCTGACAATTAATAGACTAAACAATCAATCATCAGTCCATTTTCCACTGCTTTTCTGGAAATATCAGATTAATCTAACAAAAATAAATCGGGAGTTGCAGCCCAAGTATCCTGGAATGCTACTTTGAATAATTTGCATTAATGACGGCAATAATATACATATTCTTTCATCCACAGTTCAATGGTTAATCAGAATCAGAGCTGGAAAATACTGATGAAACAAAACAAATTGTTAACTCAAAACTTCCATATCGATCACAGAAAGTACATTCAAACAGTCAAATCTTGAACTGAAAGAAGAAAGACAACGGATCTCAGCACTATAGTGCTTTATTTAATTTAATGGGAGCTATTAATACAGACCTCTCTGGGAACCATCACCTTATCGTGGTGGAGAGGTGTGTGTGTCCCTATGAACCTGAGAGCTGTGTTGTCTGGAGCCTAGTGCTCCTGGTAGGGTCTCCCAAGAAAATTGGTCTCAGGCGAGGGGCCAGACTAAGAATGGTTCAAAACGACTTCATTAAAAAAAAAAAAAAAAAGGGAAAGGAAAGGAGAGACCCTGCCCTGAGGAAGCCCGGGGCCCCCGTCTGGAGCCAGGCCCAGAGGGAGGGCCTGACAGCGAGCGCCTGGTGGCCGGGTTTGCCACGGAACCCGGTCGGGCACAGCCCGAAGAAGCTACTTGGTTCCTCCCATCATCCATCCTGTGGGCCCACCACTCATGAGAAAAATCGGGCGGTGGAAGGAGCACTTTGAGGAACTCCTGAATCCAACTAACACGCCCTCTATGGTAGAGGCAGAGCTGGAAGCTTATGGGGGATCATCGTCAATTTCCCTTATGGAAGTCACTGAGGTAGTCAAACAACTCCACAGTGGCAAAACCGCAGGGGTTGATGAGATCCGTCCAGAAATGCTGAAGGCTTTGGGTGTTGAGGGGCTGCCTTAGTTGACACGCCTCGTCAACATTGCGTGGAAGTCTGGGACAGTGCCTAGGGGGTGGCAGACTGGGGTGGTGGTTCCCCTATTTAAAAAGGGGGACCAGAGAGTGTGTGCCAACTACAGGGGTATCACACTTCTCAGCCTCCCTGGTAAGTCTACTCCAAGGATACTGGAAAGGAGGGTTCGGCCGGTAGTCGAACCTCTGATTGAAGAGGAACAATGCGGATTTCGTCCTGGTCGTGGAACAACGGACCAACTCTTCACTCTGGCAAGGATCCTGGAGGGGGCTGGGGAGTACGCCCATCCGGTCTACATGCGTTTTGTTGATCTGGAGAAGGCGTATGACCGGGTCCCCCGGGTGATACTGTGGGAGGTGCTGCGGGAGTATGGGGTGAGGGGGTCACTTCTGAGAGCCATCTAATCTCTGTACGCCCAAAGCGAGAGTTGTGTCCGGATACTCCGCAGTAAGTCGGACTCGTTCCCAGCGATTGCCTACTCTGGGTAGGGAATGAGCCATTACCCCAAGTGAAGGAGTTCAAGTACCTAGGGGACTTGTTTGCGAGTGAGGGGACGATGGATCGAGAGATTGGCCGGAGAATCTGAGCAGCGGGGGCGGTACTGCAGTCGCTTTACCGCACCGTTGTGACGAAAAGAGAGCTAAGCCAGAAGGCAAAGCTCTCAATCTACCGGTCGATCTTCTTTCCTACCCTCACCTATGGTCATGAAGGCTGGGTCATGACCGAAAGAACGAGATCACGGGTACAAGCGGCCGAAATGGGTTTTCTCAGACGGGTTGCTGGCGTCTCCCTTAGAGATAGGGTGAGAAGCTCAGCCATCCGTGAGAGACTCGGAGTAGAGCCGCGGCTCCTTTATGTCGTTTACAGGCACGTCCAGCTGGGAGGAGACCCCGGGGAAGCACCAGGACTCGGTGGAGAGATTATATCTCCTCACTGGCCTGGGAACGCCTTGGGACTGAGAAGGGAAGATTAGAGTTCCTTACTGGAGCTGCTGCCCCCGCGACCCAACCCTGGATAAGCGGTAGACGATGGATGGATGGATATTAATACAGCGTACACAACCTTTGTCTCTCCAATAATAGAATAATGCGTCATAAAATCCAAATAAGACGAGCATGATCTAAACAGATCAGTGACCTTTTTGTTGAGTGACTCATCCTTATGGAAGAAAATGGCATGGTTGTGAAAGGCCAGAGTACAGAACTTTTCCTCCTAAGACAGCCAGTGCTAAACGAGCTAAACAAACTGTTGACTCAGCAGTACATTGAAGGTAAAAGAGCAGCTGAGTTTCAACTATAATTGTCAACTTTCTGAAGTTATTGCACAAGGGGTCATCCCATCAAAGAGGTCAAAAACAGAGCAGTTCAGAGGAGGCTTTATGGTTCATCTCGGAGGTTTCTGGTGCTATAAAGTGATGACAACACGAGTGGCTTATAAATTGAATTCGGGCAAGTAAACTATTGCAGCAGGAACTATAAGCCAACATTTGCCGTGTAGAGCAAAGATTCCCTTTTTGGGCGTCCATTCTTACGAGCATAATCGCCTCGAGCGGCAGCTCGTAAAAGTAAACAATGAAAAGGGCTTTTATTGAGCTGGACCTCTTGATGTTGTCTTCACACAGCAGTGCTCATCGAAAACAGGCCAGTGAGCCAAATACTTGTCATATAACACATAGATCATAATATAAGAAAGACTTATATGGGTTAACCATCTGACAAACAATAGGGCATCTAACCTGAAGACATCCATTAAAGATAAATAGAACTACTCATCCAGATTTTCAGAGTCTAGGGTCATAGCTCTAGTCTAGATCATCACACACACGCACAAACACCTCTCTCCAGAAACACTGACAGTGTGGACACTCAGTCAGTCTGCGTGTCTAAGCATGACTGACACCCGGCGGTGGGCGGGCACTGAGGGCAGTGGAGCAAGGAGAGTTTTTTTCCGGCTATGATAAAACAGTTTAATTGGATTTGTTCATATGCAGGGGAGCTACTTGGAGGATTAGCATATCAATGCCTTCACACAAATCATATTTTCAAGTGCATTGAGCACTAAGCAGCGCAAAATTAATTTTGCATGATATGCCTTGGGGCTTGGCACGGTGTTTTCTCTGTACAGAGGACATCCTGACAGACACCAGCATACAGGTATCAGCCACAGTCACAACACGCATATATTCTACAATTTACAACACAAAATTAGAATACAGACATCTAAAACTGTACTTGGATATCATCAAGAGAATGTTTCTGGAGCCGACAAGCTTCATTATTCCCCTGTATTAACAGTTAAAGTTCAGACTAAGACAAAGCACTCATGTATATAGACATTACAGTTGTCAAAGCTCCTAGTCATCATCCTAGCAGCATCAAGGGACAAGTTGCTGGACAAAAGACAACACTTCACATTCAGAAATGTCACATTTAAAAAAGAACGTTGTAAAGCATGGGATATTTTATGTGAAATTTTAAAGGGCTTGTTTTCATTTAAATGTCAAATTCACTTAATTTCATTTTTAGTGCTAGGGATGAATCTCTGAGCTCTGAAGAGGTCTGCTTAGAAGGTCCGTTAGGGCTTTTTCCCCAAAGAAAATTGACCAGAGCTTGAACTTTCTTTCTTATGTTACCTTCCTCCAATCTTTAAAATAGTTCTCCCGGAACACCTTTTTGGTTGTGTAGTCATGGTCCAACATCTGGGCAAAAAACAACGCCACCTCCTCGGCTGCCAAGCTCAGCTTCACCTTCTTCCCTGCACACAAACAAACACTCTTTTAATTTCATTCAACACCACAATATAATATTGGGTTTTCTATATTTGATTTATGGCCTGTTTAAAACTAACTTGCATGTAACAAACAATTAAAACTCAAAGACATCTCAGCCCCTCTAGAGTCCTGGTTGTGAGACTAATCCATGGATTTATAGAAGTACGCTCAAAGACAAGGACAAAGATCTACATTCAGCCCTGCTACCAAGCGTGAGGTACACAAAACTACAGACAAGCACAGAAATTAAAAGATCAAACCAACTCCCTGTAGGACACCGTTGTGGCTTGACTGCTAAACAAAGCAAAAGCAATCACAGTCATCAATCAGTGTTTGACCCAAAACACCCTCAAGATCCAATTGTGTGTCTTGTGTTTGTCCACTGTTCCTTTAAATCTGAGTTTGCACTTAATTTCTAAGATTAAGAAAGTTTGAGCACCTACATAGTTCCCATTTGACCCAAATGTGTACGAAAGGGCAGAGGTCTTGTGACTGTGGAGGGAAAGTTTCTAGAAACTTCTAACAGGCCAACAAAAAGGTTGAGTAGGTAGCATTGTCTGTTGCCGTTTGTAAACACACGGCATTCAAAGTTGGCCTCTCCTTCTCGGCTGAACGAGCGAGTGAGCGCGAGAGTATAAAGAGAGAGCTGTAAATGCTTTACAGTCTTTACGTTCTAAAGCACACGCTTCACCGGTGAGACCTTTTGTATTTAAATATAAAAATGTTAGAAAAAGAAAAGAAAAATAAGCCCAGAAAAAAAGTCAAAGTCATATTACCGTGTAGTGCATCAATTCACTTTGAATGGTCTCAACAGGACCGCAGAGGCACCAAGATTATTTTAAATTGCAGTCGTAAGGAGTGTGCCAAACCCTTTCAACTGTTTCAATCACCCTTTGTGACACACTTCCATGCCCAACTGACCATTATAGTAGAAGTGAACGTTGTCTGGCAGAGGCTGGTACTCAGGAGGGAAGGAGGGTCCATTGTGTTCCAGGAACTTCCATTTCACGCCATCTTCATACTTCTCTTCCTCCCACCTGACCGAAAGCAAGAGGATGAAAAAATGAGAATACATTTGAGAAAGTGAAAGCTTGCCGGTTTCTCCATGTAATTTGTGTTTGATTGTGTTGCGTGTGTTGGTATTTCACAACCATCTCCAGCGACTTTGCTCTTCCTCCTCCTTCTTTTTGATCTTCATTAGTCTTGCTTCCGCGATATCCTCTTTTGTCTTCTTAGGTTTTTTGGAGTTTGGATGTTCTCCTTCCTCTTTCTTTACCGTCTGTGCCAAAGAAAACACTCAAATAGTGAATTCAAACAGTCCCATTGAGAACCACACTTCCAGCAAACTTCATAAAGCGGGAGAGTATCATTGATGGAGACAGATTACCTTTGGAAGAAAGAGGTTTACCTTTTCTGTTTTCTTCTTGGACTTCTTCTTCTGAGCTTCTCCGTCACTTTCTTCTTCCTGCCCACGTTGCTTAGTTTTTTTCTTTGTGCTGCAGGTACCCAGAAGACAGATTTGTTCATCATAATCTAATCATCGGAATTTAAAGCTTTCATTTCAGGCATTTACACATCTCAAATACCTGGTCAGACTTACGTAGGTGTAGCACTGGAGTGTGAAGGGCCTTCCATGGGCTCATCCTTAATCCTTTTTCTTTTCAACCCTTTCTTCTTTGCAGCAAATTCGTCATCCTCTGGCTCCCGTTTCACCGACACTCTAAAGCACATAAACAATAGCGGTCAGTTAATGTCCATATAAAGTGGTCATCTTAATATTGTTAATGGTTGCTTTTTAGAATCAGAGGTTTGCTTTGTAGTGCCTATGAAGAAACAAGTCTGGTCATATTTCTAAAAACAAACATCACATGGTAGAAGGCAGCTTTAAAGATAAGCTGAGAGTGAAACGGTCACCCCTGTTAAACTGCAGTTTATAAGGGTAAGCACTGTGTTTTAAATTTCATTTTAAAACCCTCCTAATTAGACCCCAATGGGATGCTTCTTTCTTTAATAATGTTGCACTTGAACAAACACATTTCTAAGATCTTATTCCGTTTTTGAATTAGCCCCTACTCAACAGGCTAATAACGAGGCTGAGTAAAAGCTTAATGGCTCTTTTTCACTGGTGTCTGCGGAATAGAGAGAAACAAAAAAGATACTTAAGCACACAAAACAGAACACTGACCACAAGAAATCACACATAATTATGGTAATTAAGCAACATTATCGAAACAGTAATGAAATACTAATACTGGAGCAATTAGAAATATAAAAAAATAATTACACAACTGCAAGCTTGGATTTCCATGCAGAGTGAGGAAGTGGTGGGTAGGGAAATGCTCAAATTAAGAAATCATGACACTCTTAACCTTCGTAGTAGGCAAACTATTGGCGAGCCAAAGCGCATCTTATATTCAACACAAATTACACATATGGCAGACGCTTTGTCTCCGGTTTTTTTGTTTTGTTTACTTTGCAAGCTTAAGTGTAGAGATTTCCCAGTATAGTTGACAATGAAGGCATTTTTTAAACTGATCGGTAACGGCTTTTAATCCCCATACGGCCCTTTGTTTTACATCAATTGTCACACATGTGTTTTACTCGTAAGGCATTAATGCACAGCAACGCAACACGTGCAGCCGTAACTATCCAACTCTCCACTGCGCTGTTGGTCTCTCCTCCACTCTGCTGAGCTCCTTTGTGTGTAAGAGCAGGGGCTGAGCTCCGTGCCCGGGTGAACACGACACAACAAAATCGACAGCAAAACGCAGTATGAGACTGTTTATTTATGTTATCTACCTCATTCATGTGCACTCGTTTGCAGAGCTATTCAATTGTCAGGCAGACACATTGAATTTATTTTGATAACTTTAATGTACTTGAAGTGTGCACTGTGCAGCTGTATTATTTAGGAATATACAAGTATCGTATCAGGACTTGGTAGCAGCAGATACTTAATATTAAATTACCGTTGCCAAGCTGTTCAGTTCAACTGCTCAATGTGGAGAGAAGGAAATAAAGAGTGTGTGTGGAAATGGTCATGTTTTTTTGATATACTGCATCACTGAGCAAAATCCATAAAAAGCTATAGAAAAAAGGAGGGTGGGTCACTGCGTCCATTGACATTTACGGTCTGTGGTTCTAATAGCCTTATGTTTCTTCTCTAACTCTGCTGCGAGCCCTTAACTTTCGTCCCTGCATGAAACCTATTCAGCTAGCACAGTCGCCACCTGAGCCTTTCTGGAGGAAGAAAAACCCTTAAGGGAAACATTAAAAGCTAGAATTTAGCTAAATAGTTTTTCCAACCGACATTAACTTCAAAATGTCTTTTGTCATATTGGGTTGGGTTAAGTCCACGTCTGCGAAACAAACCATTAACAACTCTGCAGAAAACGGCTGTGAGACAAATCTGACACAGCAGGCCTTCGGCCAAAGCCGTTGTCCCAGCAACACCCAGCTGAGCATCCAACTATTCAACCCATGCATTCTCATTTATTGCTTTCCTGACAAGCTACAGATATTTGTCTTCAGTGTAGAGTAAAAAATAATTTTCTGAGGGACGGATTAACGCGTTGTATGAACTGGAATGTCTCCCCAGGGCCCTTGAACATTAAAACGCAAGAAATAAATTCCATCACCTCAGGAGGGAAGAAAGAAAAAAGGAGAAAAATCTGATTTCTGATATTCTGGCTCTATGGCAGCATGTCAATTTATTATCAAAGCCTTTAATAAGATTGTTTTTTGGTTTTATGTTTTATGACTTCATCCCTACCTCGGACTGCAGGCTGACTCCATGGTTTCAGTCTTAGGTGTCTTGACCTGAAGGGAGGACATGCATTGAGTTCAACACAGCATAACTGTGACGCAAAAACATGCACACAAGTGGCTTATTTTTTTATGGCACAATAACTGCGTTCCTCATCAGTTACATAAACAAATGTAGGCATAAAAAGTAAACTATAACACAGTCATACTGCTGGATTATCTAGGATAAGAATAAGATCATTACTTCCAATGGTCTAGGTATTGGTAGGCATGTAAATATTCCCTGCCAATGATGTGGGAATTAAATAGCACGGAGGTAACCTAGTAGGACAAGCTGTTGCGCATACTGCAGCTATGACGGTCTGAGCTGGGGTTAGTGGGTAACTGGGGCTGGAATCTTCACCCTGGTGCTAATTCCAGACAGGTCACGAGTTATAGATGGATTAACATGACCATCACAATCCTTCCTCTGGTCATGACACCAAATTGCCATTGAAATGTACTAAGTATTTGTCAGACTAAATAGGACATCTGGTTAGATTTTAGCCACATTAGCCCTGGGCAGTTTTAAGAGAAGAAAATAAAATGATTTACCTTCTTTTGAGACTTTCCATTATCAGCTTTCTCTGTAGATTTAGTAGATTTTGCACTGCTCGTCAGGATGTTAAGATGGGACAGGCAGCAAAATGAGAGTAAAGAAAAAGCTTGTTAGTAATGCGTGTCAGCAGTTAAGAGAAATATTGTAGTACTGCGGGGAGAAAGCTGCTTTTCCTTTAAACTGTTACATAACTGAATAGGCCTCTAACTAACAGACAATATTGAGCTGCACTTTTATCAAGTGTAGGCTTAAAGGGGAAAATGTGCCACTTCTTTGTGGATGCCCAATCAGTGTTGATGGTAATTGTAGCCGGTTGAAGCAATACATTCCTTAGTGTGTGCTATATTGACCCAGGAAGCGGAGTTTGCAGGTGTAAAACCTGTTGTTCTTCCTGCATTCAGCGCCGTCATTTGACGTCACAGGGACGTAGTTGGATGCAGGGAAGAACTACAGGCTATTTCAGCTTGAATTTCTAGTCTCGGCCTCTGCGTAACCCGGGGCACGCAAGCCCTAGATGGCGCTCAATAACAGAACATTCGTCTTTGCTCGTGTAGAAAACTAGCTACGTTTCCAATAGATCGTGTGCATGTGACGTCACGCTTATTTCCCAACCCGGAAGTCAGCCATGTTGGTTGGAATACACAACCAAGACAGCGGCCGTTCACGTGTGAGTTGCTGCAATGCGCCGTAATTTTCTTTGTATCTAAACGTCTAAGATTGAAAGAAAATGCCAATCGTGTGCGCAGTGTATAATTGTGGTCATAACACTACTCGTGACCCAGAGAAACAGTTCTTTAACAAAAACAACGATCCACAAAAGAGGGATGAATTGCTGTCTACCGAACGCCGTAAACTGTGGTTTAGCAACATAACTCGTGAGGATTTAACAGAAGGAAAAGCACAATTCACCCGTGTGTGTGGCGTCCACTTTATATCTGGTAAGACCTCATGCAAAAGCTATGTTTTCAATGTTTACGTTAAACATTTGTGCTTATGATATACCCGAACACTGTAAGACCTTACTTCTCCACATCGCTGGCTGGTAAATAAGACACTTTCTTTACATGTGCTGGCAGCCATTTGCTCTTTTCTTCTGTGCATGTTTTTGTTTGGCTTATTCTTGAGACTACTTCACTTGCGAAAAGCAAAGCACCAATGTGAGAACATGCTTTGCTTAATCCAGCCATACAATCACAGTGTGCGAGGATAACATCGCCGCTCTTCTCACTCACAAACCACGGCTTGAGCGGTGTATCTCGAGCTCTTTGAGAGTGATTTACACGGGCATGGACGAGCACCCTGTCATCTTTCACTGGTTTGGTAAGAAGACTACCAACCCAGCCAGAAACAAAGAAATTATAAGCATCTAAGCTCTTGTATGCCTTCATTTGAGCGTTGGTTGCCCACGACGTTTGTAGCACAAGGTAGTTCACAATATCCGGATATTCAATCGGCGGTAATGAATCTAAATCCTCAATATAATCCGACGGCTTTAGCGTGTACGGTCACGGCCGCAAATTTGGACTTTTTCTCTGAATCTTGCCTTTGCAGAGGACTCCAGAGAGTCACAATACTTTGAAGAAGTCGGAGTTGTATTGTTGTAGTAGTTTGTTTTAGATGCCATTTTTGATTTGTATATCATCCAACATGGCGTCGCACGCATACGTCACACAGTTTTGTCACGTGATTGCACACTACCTATAGCGAAAATGGCATACCAAAATGTGAACAGGATGTTACAAGTCAAAGAATTTTGCTGCGGCTGCATTGGCTGTGCAAGAGGATATGGTGGGCGGGGGGCTCTTGATTGTCAGAAGCTCTCACGCTAAGCATCCTGGTAAATGTAGGCACGGATCTGCGGGCAGGAGAATTCAGCTTTCTCTGTCAATATAGCACCCACTGAGGTATTTATTGCTTCGAATGACAACTTTACCATCAACACTGATTGGACCTCCACATACAAGGTAGCAGATCACCCGTTAACATGAGAGCATATTAGGCTAATAGATAGCTGTTAGATTCATGTCTTTGCCTGGTTATTATTATTCTAGTAAGACAACGCTATAAGATGTCACCATTCAGACAAGCGGTGTTTCTTTTCAGGTTGACCTTTCCACCCTTCAGGGCTTGATAAAACATGAAATTGAGCAGCAATTATTCCTGAGCAATGTTCATTAAAAATAATAAAAATCTGAATCACCAATTTCTAACATCAGACTATGGGAGTACAGCATTTAAAGCAAGAGGCCCTCATGAAAATGTGTCCCATGAGTTGTGCAGCTGACAAGGAGAAGTTGAACCTTAATCAGTAATTCAGAAAGGTGTGCCATGAAATAACATGAGGCCGTCACAGATAGCTGCCTGCTCTACTGCCAGTAGCACTTACAGGTGTCTATTCATCTCCCTGCTCTCATCAATTACACAATCCAATGACAGATCACTCCTCATTCATTTGTCTGCTCACATATGCATGGTAATAAACGCATCAGATATCAAGGTAAATTAATTTATTCATATGAAGATGGAGTACCCACTGTACTCAGTGAAATTAATGCATGCACTCAATGCCACTGGACCGCTTGGCAGCTCAGCCAGTTTAGCATTCTCTCAGTAACACTTGTGTGTCCGTCCTGTAGTAGCACATAATGCCATACGGCGCTCATTTTCATCTGATTCATCACAATTGTAAATGTTTGTTTATTTATCCAAATTAATTTGTCTTCACACTTCAACAACATGAAAGACAATGCTGCTTGCAGGATCGACACAAACACCAGCTTTGACGTGTGGCGCTAGCTGACGCTAAACAGATGCTGCAGTCAGGTCAAGTGCATATACCATTAAGGAGCTGCTCTAACTTGGCAACTACGACAGGGTAACTATACAGGTAATTTATTTGATAATGACACTTGATTGATTAATGATTAAGTGCAAGCTAAACTGTGTTTGTCAGCAAATCATTTATCTATCCATCTTTACTTTCTCACACACACTACTCACCTGTTCTTGATCGCATCTCCCCCGGCACCAGCGCTGTCATTATCACTTAGCCTTTTCAGCTTCGTTGTTTTGTGCTTGGCTTTCCCTTCTCCTTTAGCGTTCCTTCTCTCTTCCCATCTCTCACATGTACCTCTGTAGAGCAGTGAATATTACATAGTTGGAAGCAAATCCACTGGGGTAAAAATAAAACTAGCCCTGGATTCAGTTAGCCAATTAACTAGCTAACATTAGCTTAGAACATGTTACGTTAAAGTTATTTAGCTAAAATAAAATATTTCTTATTCCACGTTTGGCGGAACATTGCATTTCTAGTTACTGTACTAAAGTTATATTTCGTGAAAAACACAACCTTTTTAGGCGGTTCAATTCACTTGACGCTCACAGCGGAATCTCGCCCAATTCTTGGAAACGTTGAGCTCGGCACGAGTCAATTCCAGCTGAATTCTGATTGGCTGAGGAAGTTCCGGGAGTTGCCAGTTAGGTTGTGTTACACCGTATTCTGTGACCTTTCTTGACCAGGATGATGTTTTATGTTGAAGTCCGGGCTATCATAGTTTGTTTTGCCTTGCTTTGTACAGTCTCATTGTTTAGACAGTACAATGTATTGTGGACTGATGTACATTGTGATAAAAATAGTCTCAGATGTAGAGAAGATTAGACTTGACTAGTGTCCTCAGTTTGGCTCCTGATAAACCCCTTGACACAAGTTTTTCTTTCTCCAGGTATTTGGTTTGTATTATGGCAGCACATCCCCTCCTTATGTCTTCAGTATTTGTTCTCGTATTCTACGGCATCTCAACAGAGAAATTTAGTCTTTTTATGTCTTCTCAGCCCATCCTTTACTGAGGCAAGGATTTATGTCCATCAGCCCCACTTCGACCCAGACCCAGAGGAATACTACAGAAAGGCCATACTTGGCTGAAATTTTCTGGAAAGGTAACATTGTCAGTGTCAAAACTAAAATTATTATTACTTCCAACCAAATATAAATGTAAATCTATAAACCACATATATTCGTATCATAATTGTAATCTTGTCAGTTGAAACCCTCTAAATTTGAAATAACAGTATTACAAAGTTCCTCATTATAAACCAGAACAACAACGATAACAAATAGTTCAGCAATAAATGTATTTATTATATTTAACTCCACAAAAAAGTGTAACATTGAAATATAAAAAAAGACATTAAAAGGTAATTACACCTTACACAGACTGTTTTAATATTTTTATACTGCAGTTGTAATGGCAGTGGATGAGTGCCCCATATTTAATATATATATCCCAATAATTGATGTATCAGTCTATAGGGAGGCAGATCAAACATTATCAAACACAGAACAAAGGATTCATATTTTTACCTTGTATGATGGACTCCAATAGAGGAGGGGGCTTTGACTTACTGGGAAATGTACTGAGCGAGGTCCACTATGGTGGACTGCAGGAACTTTTTTTGTGCAGTTTTTCCTCTGCAAAGCCTACTGTATTCTCACAGACTGGAATAAGACACATCAAAAGGCCAATACAAAAACAATATATTTGCTTTATAAATAATTTTACAGTGGCTGTAGATAATGGGGATTATAGTAATCTATCTCAGTCTGTCATGGTGACTAAACTGTTATTTGTTGTTTTCTTTAGAAGTTACGGATCCTAGAATAAAACATATCAAAATAAACAATAACACATTGGTATATGAAAATCACAAAATAAGATTAAAATATAAGCTTTTATTTCATTTCATGTTTAAATTACAACACCCCATTACCTTATTTGATTGATATAAAGTCTTGGTCTGATTTCTGAATATATATTTCCGAGCAAACAAAGAAATTGTATACAGTCATCAACCGTGAACTCTGTTATCAGTATGAGCAGTTTAATACAAATTAAGACATTTGCTAAAGACACAAAATATTGACAAAGAAACAAATGCTTAAAATGTTTGAAATACCAGCTATTTAAATGTTACTAACTATAAGGAAACTCCTTTCAAACCAGAAGTTCAATACCAGGGCTGCCACCATTGAGACATTTAATAATGAGTCTCGAATTTATAATGCTACAGAAAAACTTCCCCAGATTAGGTTTACTGTTCACACAGATGCCTCGGTAGTTATTAGGGTCGAAATTATCTCCGGTTTTGAAAATGGGTGTGATTCCAATAAGTCATTGTACACTGTGGCCTGTGTTCTCATATGCAACCTTCATACCACCTGTCATGGACCTCCAGTCTAACATTCATACTTGATAGCTGTACTGTCTCTTTAAGAGACCCGGAAACGGTTCCCTCCTGTGTGTTCACTGGTCGCGGGTTCCAAACAGACAGCTGAGCTCTCTCCCAGCGATGATATCCCATCCTGCTATATGGGCTTTTCGGAAGCAGTGTGAGGTGCTGGCGACACAGAGCTGTCCTCAGAGCGGCTCTGAAGGCCTCGGACGTCAGCGGCTGTCGTTGGTACTCGACCCCAATTCGTGGCGTTGTCACGGGCATGGAGGAGATATTGGCGAGGGTCGTTGCCCCTTTACCCACATACGAAACGAGAGACAAATCCCCTCCTCCTCCCGAGTCGAACAGCTTGGAGTTCATGCACTTCTACGGCAGTCTAGCAAAAGAAGACAAACTCGGCTTCCTAACGAAGTTGTCCCAAGACTTTGGAGTAGACCACAAAAGCGTTTCAGAGCTCGCTGTGAAGCTGTTGGATACTCAGTTACGAGACTTGGCGACCATTTTGCAAGTTGAAGACAGGCTGCGGTACGGCTTGACCCCCCGTTATAAACAGTTGATTAATCATATAAGCAGGGTCGAGGGGGGAGTGAAGTTTCTGGTGGATCTCCGTGCCGATGTGCTTGAAATTATCTCATCAAAAGCTAGCGAGAGTCCGCACATCAGGGTAATGCTTTTGTTTACATTTTCTACGGGTGCTCGCACGTGTCAAGTAGTGCAGTTCGCGTTTAGGCATTTGGCACCTTTGCCCGAACAGCTTAACCTGAATGTTCTGTCATTTAGAAACATTGTATGTGGCATATTTGACCAGCATTAACATTAGGCTGAGTATAGCTGGTTACACAACTCGCCCCCACACTGAGGCACAGACTACCCTCCTTGCTCCCATCACATGGCTCACATTTCGTCACAGCTTGAGTGGCAATGCCCTTTACCCCAGTTTACTTTCCATACCAAACTAAAAGGAACTAAATTCGTGTTTAGGATGCTTTTGCAAATAGATATTTGGCAAAAGACACTGTCAAGATCCATTGCAGGGCTTCCTTCATATTTCCTGCTCATCTTGTCTGGACAGATCCATTTGCAGTATACTTAAGAGCTGTCTTCCACTGTCGCTGTAACGCACTTGTGTTAAAAAAGACCCTATAATAATATTTCATTCTATACATTAAGAGGCAAGAGCTACTCTGCTGGAGCAACAAGGTGAACGAGCTGAATATAAATCAGGAATGTAATTAATATTTGTTAATGATTTGTTTGAAGACAAATAGAAATGAAAGGCAGTGGAGAGAAAAACCTAAAATCTTCCATCACACAGACACGGTCTCCATGCTCTTTGCCCCTTTTAATGGCACATTTTTGGAAAAACTACCCTTTCCACTCATTGTTGAGTAATTCATGTCCAGTCAAAAATAATCTAGTTTAGCACTGGAGTGTAGGAGTTTCCATGCAAACCTTGGGTTTTGAGTGGAGTATTTTTTCAGATGGTTAGCTGGCTGTCCTGTTAATCCCATGCACATATTTTGTTCAAGAATACAAATTAAGTCTTTGGTTTAATCTCATTTAAAGGTTGCACTGGTTCCCCCCCCCCCCCCCCCCCCCCCCCCACAAAGCACAAATCTATACAAAGTATGATATGTAGGAAGAGTATTTAACTTTCCTACTAACATGTCTTAAGAGTGCAGCTATAATTAAAGCGCACCAAAAGATGCATAACTAACTATGTTCTTCCTGCAGTATTTGGTTGTCGACAAGAGGAAACAGGATATATGTTTTTTTTCATGAATTAATTTTTAGGTTGGCAAATGTTACACAACCATGTTTATTACCCATCTTGTGTTTTTTAAGTTGGCTCAGGCTGTATCTCTGAGTTGGAGTCATACTGAGTCACTGTTTGAAGCTGCATTTATAAATGGACTAGTGGCTTGCAGGGTGGAGAATTGCTATTTGTGTGTTACAGGCTGCTAGCAGGTCTTTTATTAAAACAACAGTATGAGCAAAAACCCCTGTATGTATAGTAGATGGAGACATAATAAGTACAAAACCGCACCATCTACAAAAATGCCTTGTTTTTGTATTGGAAAACACATTTTTTTGGCTGACTAATCCAAAGCAAATGCTTCTTCTGTCATCGTTGAAACGCTGTGTTCTATTTTCTCAAACACACTAGATGAAATGCAAACTGCTGATTTGTGAAGTTGTGCTGAGATGCAATAATCCAGATTACAAAACTGATGTCTGCGCCATGAAAAGCTTTAATGGTCAAACTAAATCTGCCCTGTTTAAGATTGTTTGGGGCCATTTAAAGCAAGCTTACTTACTGGATCCTGATTTGAAAGGTTTTATATAATCTTTTTAGTCCGTTTGTATGTTTTGTTTTGCTTTGGAATAAACCTTAATAGGATTTTTCATCGTCAGAGGACTTGTAGCCTCTTCTCTTCTGCTCAACACGTATTGTATTCCTGCGGAGAGGTTTTTCAGTTGCATTTCATCTCCACAAGCGAGGCCCACTGAGACCTTTTGTAGGTTAAAAAGGTCTCCGCTACCTACAGAGTTCTTGTCCTGAGTGCTGAACGCCTTGGTCTTGGGGGTCCACAGCAATCTTTTTCTTGTTATTGGCAGAATTGATTGAGCTACAAATGTGAAAAGGTCATGGTGAATATAAAGCTTTGTGTACATGTATTGACAGTATGTGCATACTAGGGGAGAGAAACGCTTGCATTCAAAAAATGACGCAGATAATCAATGAAGCACAGAAACATGGAGGGAAAGATATGACACAATTTACTAAAGTAATGAAAGTTTGGATTTATCAAGGCTGCAAATACTGAGGTTCTTGCAAGTGTCGGTTTGAATTCTATGCTAGATTAGTCTCTCTTTGTTGGGTAATTGATTTTTGACGTTCCTCCTCATTCCTTCTACCTCCCGGGCTTTTTATTCCTGTTCACCTCTGCACAAACTGAGTGGATGAAAGATGTAAAGACGAGTCAGAGACGTCGTTTTAGTTGTCTTCTTGCGATTTCAGTATCGGTGAGGCTATTGTTTTCCCCACATACAGGCTGCCAGGCTGACAAGTGGCACCCAGCCTACTGGAGTAAAAGTATTGGCACACTCTGAGGTTGACCTGTGAACACTTTGGCAGACTGTGGTCATTTGGCCTTGGATAGACGGAGTGTTCCTTTCAGGCACTGCAGTTTCAATCGCTCTCTATAATCACAAAATAACTGCAGCTCAAGGTAACAGGCTGTATCAGCTCACAGCATCAGAGCCTCACTGCATTGATACAGCTCCAGTGTCAAAAACTATTGCTTAATTTTCTTTCTAATGGAGTGCAGGATTTTCTTCTTTTCCCTTTCCTCCTTTCCTCTCCTAACCTCAGGCTTTCGACCCTTCCATTTCTAAAGACTTCATCTTCTGCTAGGTCAATGGAATACACATTTCAGTTTGGCCTTCCTTTTGTGTGGGTGAGAATTGGCTACCCAAGGCAGAGGCTGCACTCTCAAGGGTTGATTATGCGCTGCGTTTTGTAAAACTTTTGCTTCTGAGGGTTACTTTTGATTTACTCCTCGCCCTAGCGTAAAACCTCTCAACCATAGAGATGAATAATGCAGCGCCTGATTCATTTTGTGTGGCAGAATTTCAAAATTTGGTTTTTATAGTTTTATTTTCGCAGAGAATTTCAGCCAGTGGCTTTTACACCATGACTGTACTTGAGCTTGTTTGTATTAGCTATTATTATAACCGACAAGCCGGCATTAAAGTAAGCCCAAAGTGAAGTCCTACTATGGAACAGCCAATATAAGATGTATTTATGTGCGCGGGCGTGTTTGAGTGCGTGCACCGCGTGCGCTTGTTTGTGTGTCTGCAAGAGATTTGCTTTAAATGAAGTCTGACCTTTGTGGGAGAACAGGCCTGCTTTGAAATGGCAAGTTGTTCATTGAAGTGCCTTCTCTACACCCATTGCAAGCTCAAACAAATCACTACTCATAATGTGAAAACATTCAAACAGCATACAGACACCCAGGGGACCATACACCCCGCAGTGTGTAAGATGCCAGTATGGGATTGTTTATAACCACCAGAAAAACATGAGCAACTTGGCTGTCAGTCAATAAGTTGGCACTTGTGAGATTTCTCCAAATAAATAAGGCATGTAAGGCTGAATTTCTTTAATAGTCCTATGAAAGCTGCGATTTCTAGAGAATACTTTTATGGTGTTTCGTCTTTATGAGATGGGAGATCAATCAACAGTGAAAGGACAGTGCTCAACTTCATGTATCAAAGCCCATGACCTGTTTTTCCTCATGTAAATAAAAGATTGACCTGCATACTAGCGTTGTATGTATACATCATATAGTGCCTGCACTATTATGAAATACAAATGCACCATCCTGCTTTCTTTTCCAGACGGCCCGGCTGCTGAGCTGGCTCAACAAAGGAAAGAATTTGGTGAATTTTCAATTATCAGCTGGACGTGGATGTTAATTCTAAACTCTCCCCTTCTTTCTCTCCCAGGACCTGAATGGCACGCTGAAGAGCTTGCTGTCTGAGTGGTTCTCTGTAGGTCTGCTCCGACTGGAGAGAATCACCTGGCAGTCGCCCTGCGAGATCCTGCAGAAGATCAGCCAGTAAGGACTTTCATGCTCCTTCATACTGTGCCTTTCTTCTTTCTTACTTTCTTTCTGTCTCTCCCTCTTTCAATTCATCACAATCTCTTTTCTCTTTATAGCACAGTAATGAAAACTGACCGTTTGCTAAACCCCTCCCCTGAACAATGATTGTCCAATCATAGCTTGACAGACGTAACCAGACACTTCTCCACATGCCCAAAAACAGCGTGCATGGCATTTAAGTTTTAATTTAGCCTTTCCAAAACCAAAAGAGCAAAAGTGGAAGGAATGGGTTAAACAGTGTGTTGAACTTAAGCAGCAACCACCGGCTCTGAACAGTGAAGCCGATGCAGAAGTGCGTTAAACCTGCACTCTTGCTAATGGCCAGCAGGGGGCGACTCCACTGCTTGCAAAAAAGTCTATGAGAACATTGCTTCTCACTTGATTTAGTACACAGGACCGTTGTTTCTCGGGCTGCACGATATGAAGAAAATATGTGATCTAATGTTGAATATTGCAATAACGATATTATATTTACATTTGAAAGTTTTTGGCTAATACTCAAACTCAAAAAGTTGCTGCAGTCTTTCACGATGTATTTATCGCGGAAGTTAACACCACGATGACTATTTCTAATTAGAATTCTTTTTTTACAATTTATTGTGCAGCCTGGTTGTTTCATGAGTACAATGAGCTATACATTAAAATCCTGCTTTTGTCTACCTCTGTCTGAAATAAATGACCCAGTGTTTCAACGATGACTAATAATCTTGAAAGGAAAATCTGCCCTTTTCTCACTGTCATAACAATGTCAGCTGTGGCAACAGTAACTAAGGAGGGCGGGGCTTAGCGAGCGGTTAATTGAAAACCGAAAGACTAACTGTCACCCGTTTGCCAGGTATGAGGCAGTGCACCCTGTACGGAACTGGAGTGACCTGAAGCGCAGAGTGGGGCCATATCGCCGTTGTTATGCCTTCACCCATGCGGCCATGCCAGTAGAACCTCTGGTTGTGCTACACGTGGCCCTCACTGAAGACATCTCGGATAACATTCAGGTTAGAAGAAACTGCAGGCTGTTGTAATGGTTTGTCTTACTGTACCACACCTTGGAGGATAGTTAAACATCTGGGATTTACGACTTTGTTCCTCCTCTCGGCTGACAAATGGATTATTGCTGTGTGTAAAACAATACGGAGACTTTTTAAACTGCATATCCCTCTGGGAGCAGCCTCCACAGTGCTTACTCACTTTACTTATAGCGAGGGAGGAAAAGGGGGTTTGACAACACTATATCCATAGTTTTCTCCAGCAGCTCTGACTTGGCTATAAGAGACTCCTGAGCCAAGAGAATGGGATTGTATCTGGATGAGTGACTCGACAAAAATGTGTGTTCTCTTTTTCTCTCTCTTAGAGCATCGTCCGCGAGTTCGCCACTCTCGACTCCGAGGAGGACGTGAATAAGATAAATGCAGCCATCTTCTACTCCATCTCCTCCACCCAGGCTGGCCTTCAAGGGGTGGAGCTGGGAAACTACCTCATCAAGAGGGTGGTGCGAGAACTACAGGTGAGTGCGGCTGGGATACGCAATGTAGTGTACATTGGTCAGCAAAAAGAACTGTCGATGCACCATTTAATAAATATAATAAAGTTTTTTTTTTCTCTCGATTCAAACACTGGCCTCTGCTTAAACTGCACGTCTTCTTCAATTGCTATTATTCATACTCTTTGAAATAACTATTAAAAAGATGGAATGTGATTACAATTCAGGGATGAAAATAATTCTGCTGTGATGTTCTGATGAACTTTCTGCGTCGCATATTATCTAATTTGAAAAGATGTTTTCATTTGGACATGAGAGATGAGGCAATAGAGTTATTGCATTTTGTTTTGCTAATTAAAACGCTGTGAAGTTAGAGCCAAAGCCATTGTACAATACTGTAAAAAAGGAGAATTAATTTAATCTATTTTTATTTGAATTCCTCTAAAGACGTGACTTTGGTAAAACGGAGGGAAAGTTATACATGTTATGTATTAACTATTAAGCAGTCTTATCGGTGACTCTTTTAAACCACCTTGTCCCAATATAGCGATACATAACACCATATCCTTGACAGTGCGCACATGACTCATGCACAGATACAGCTGTTGATTCCCGCAGAGCTCCTCAGCTCCTCCCTTATGGTGTCGGAGCAAATCGTGTTGTTCGTGCACTCAGGATGTTTCACATAGTATGACTCACCTGCTGAATTCAATTAAAAGGCTTTATGGTAACCTTCAGGTGTGGCCCAGCTGGCACAACATTATTCCAGCGAGAAATGTAGCTGTGGCGGGCTCGGTAAATCATAAATCTCTCGCTGATTCTAGCACTTATTTATTCACACATGAATGCATGCACACATCAACAGAGAAGTAGTCACTAGACGGGCAGTAATGAAATCTCCTTCATCCCTCTCAATAAGCGCAGAAGAGCCCTTCATGTCGGGCCTCTCCAGCTCGCACTTGTTAAACGAACATTGAATGAACATCAAAAGCCACTCTACCCAACAGATGAGAAGTAGGTATTTTACAGTGTATCCTCGTACACATCAGATCTCAGAGCTTTAAGATACGTCCACTTTAGTGACAGTGACTGTTTTGATTAGTGCAAGATTTTCACTTATTTGCATTTTTATTAATGGCAACATACGTTTCAGAGAGCTCAGCAGATATTGGGTTGTGTTTCCTGCTTTACCATTGAACTGTTTGTGTCCGAGGTTGGAAAGTAGGTTATGTAATTGCATGGTGTTGTAAACGCCTCACAGATCTCTATACTACTATAAAAGCACAGATCAGTAACTAATAAACGGTGATGTTGGGGGAAAAAGAATTAGAGACAGTTTCTACAAACAAAATGCTCTCTGTATTATCTTTATTATGATTAATACAGTCCATGGTTCTTAGGGACTAAAGGTATCCGTTTTGCTGGGTCTGTTTGCTTGTATATACATATTTATATTGAAATGAATGAATAAATCAAATGAATGAATAAATCAATCTTCCATTTATGACATTGATATATTTGTATATAATAATATAATATTATAAAATAATAAAATATTCCACTAAAGCCTGAGATGGCAGTTACTGCTTCTCTGCTAAGTTAATAACCTTCGCTTTAGAGCTAACCAACCCAACAAAGGCAACGAGTAGTAGCCAATCAGAGGCAGAGTAGGACGTATCATGCCTTCACCATAGTAGTTGTTCTGCATAATAATTAGACATGTGCTTCTGTGTGTTGCACGGAGAGTGCTTATTTTTGGAGAAATGGGTGTTTGTTTTTGGGATAACGGGCTGTCTGACAAATGGGCTTTCAGTCTAATGGGACATTTATAGGAATATTGGGCCGTCCCCCTCACTAGCTATCTCTTGGCTCTCTTGCTTTTGCTGTCTAAATGGCTGGTAGAGAGCACAGCTAAATACGGCTTCCAGAGCAGATTACTAAAACAGAGACTCATTTTACATGCTTTTTTTGAACAGAATCCTAGAAGCAAGCAAACTCAATTTTGACTGAATATGTAGCTACTGCATTTTTCATACCTCAGGATGCTTTTATCTAAAGCAACCCATGAGAACAATCATTTTTTTATATGACCTGAGTGGGAATGGAACCCCTGACCCCGACAGTGTAAATGCAATGCTCTACACTGGAAGCTGGGAAGCTTCCCAAAACCTCACTCTGCAGAGGCCCTAGCTTTCTGACAGGGCTTTACCTTACAGAAAGGTGAAGAAAGGACCAGCGCAGCCACAGAGGGACCACTATGATGATGGATAGATGATAGAGTGGAAAAGATAAGGTCACAGTTGTGATTTAAGGTGAAGGGAGGAGGTCTTGCTTGTCTTTGTAGATTGGCCCCTAGAGCACAGGTCTGGCATTGGCTCCTCTTTTCCTCTGTATCCTTTCCTCCCTTCATCCAGCACCCAGCAGTTAAAAGTAGCAGTTGGAGTGAAGAAGGTGAGATCATGATACAGTAGAGAGAGAGAGAAGAAACAGAAGGGGCAGAAGAAGAAAAAAAAAAAAGGCTGGATTTTGTAGTGACGGGAGGGCGAAATCACGGATGAAGAAAGGAAAACAATGTTGCCGAATGACTTGTCTCTCCAGGGGTTGTCTGACACTTTCATTTTTATCCCCAGCCACTTTCAATCCTCCGCCTGCCACATCGCTCAGTCACTTATCAACCCAGATGCAGATGCACGAAGATGGGCAGGGAAGAGGGGGAGGATTCTGTTGAGAGGAGAGGGTAGCGGGGTGGAAGAGAACTCGTGAGATAGGTGGGTGGTGGAGACGAGACACAGACATGGGGGAGAAGCGAGAGAGAGATGAAGACAGGTATTAAAGGTGAGAGTGCAAGAGACTGAGGAGGAGGAGGATAGAATAAGAGGGACGGAGGAGGATCATCCATCTCCATCAGCGGGGCAGGATCGTGAAACAATGGAGTTGATTTGTAATGTCGTCCCTGTCTGAGGAACTGAAGACCTGAGCAGCAGCCGGAGCGCAAGAAAAATAAAATGTTGCTTTGGTTTTCGATACTGAGGTGGAGCGTTCATCTCCTTTATTTCCACCGTTGCGGAGTTAGTGCCCCTGCATTCTGATGGGGATCAAATCTCTGCTGCCTGTCATCTGTTTATTTGTTTTACACCCTCACCTTGTTTTCTCATCCCCACCCTAGTTTGTTTTCCTCTCTTTAAGCTGGTTGAGGCAGGTTGAGGCAATTCTGCGTTGAAGTGTCTCCACATGCATGTAAATTATCTGCAACTTAAAAAAAAAAGGGATTATCTTTTCAACCCTTAAATGTAAAAACTGCACACCATAGGTCTTTAAAAACGTGTTCCGTATTAAACACGGGTTGGGTTAGAAATAGCATTACTTCTTCACTTTCAGAACGTAATATAAATCATAAATATGTTTTTGCCATTGAGGAATTTTGTTGACAGAACTTGAAAAATGTATATATATCTCAAAGTAGCTTTTTACACATTATGTTTATGCATATTGCAATATGTTACACTCAAGCTATTGTTGTAACTGCTCAGTGACTAACACTTAACAAATATGTCAGCACAGTATGACCTGAGCTAGCATCGCCAAACTCCTGCTCCAGTTCTGCTTCTGAATTATCTGACTGATCACTTTGCATAGAAATATCTTCTTTCAGACTGGTGTTGAATTTCAGACTTGTCCTAAAAACCCTCAAACATCCAAGAAAGTGCTGCTCTGCAGTGTGCCCGACACACTAATGCTGCACCATCATGTTACTGTGACGTGAGCAAACTTTTCAGTTTATAGTAACCGTGACTTAAAATTAGTCCAAATTGGAAAACGCCACCTGCTTCCTGTGTACTGTGAACAGAACAGAAATATTTAAAGCAATATAAGGGAGTTCAGGCTGTATTAGATAGAGTGTACAATGGCCATGGGTCTCTAAAGACCTGAAGTATGTGTATAAAAGTGTAACTCTACGTCCCTCCCTCTCTCCTCTTGTCTTTCAGAGCGAGTTCCCTCACATGGCCCAGTTCTCCAGTTTGTCTCCGATCCCGGGCTTCTCCTCCTGGCTCCAAGGCCTGCTCAGCCAGTACAGGAAGGAAGGCCGGGGCTCTGACCTCCTCTCTGAGCAGGAGTGGAAGGAGGTGGAACAGGCCACTGACTCGGCCCCGGGGACCCCGGCCACCTGAGGCCCTTCGCAAGCTAATCACCACCAGCGAGTGGATGCGCTCTGAGCACCTGACGCGTGTCCTGGAGCCCGTCCTGATGCGTCTCTGTGCCTGGTACCTCTACGGTGAGAAGAGGCGAGGCTGCGCTCTCAACCCAGTGGCCAACTTCCACCTGCAGAACGGCGCCACCATGTGGCGGCTCAACTGGAACGCTGACACCAGCCCTAGGGGCGTGGCGAACTCCTGCGGCATCATGGTGAACTATCGTTACTTCCTGAGCGAGACTTCTAAAAACAGCGCCCTTTACCTGCAGAATAAGGTCATCACTGCATCAGAGCCGGTGCTCGGGCTGGTGTCCCAATTTCAGAAAATCAGCAAACTGTGAGAGACTTCAGGATGCACCCAAACCTCTGTTCTGTTAGATGGCACTTTGTCATTAATACATCATTTAACATTAAAAGAAAAAACATGATATTCAAATGTCCAAACAGAAAAGAAAACTGCTTTAGAAGCACCCTGAACGGACGTCGCCAATGATATTTTTGATTTGAAATTAGAACATTTCTCACGTGACGGTTCATCCCATATCCTGCATGTATTGTATAGGTTAGGCTCCCCGCCTCATGGGGCTTCTGGTTGGAGCCATTTGATATTGTGTAAGTGCCCGGCTGAGAGACTGTGGCTAATGAAGCACGAGGCATCTATCAATGCTTTACATGTTCATGGATAACAGTGTGTGTAATGGTAACGCAGGAGCAATGAGGGAGCGCAGCTACTGGAATAAATGATGTTAAGATTCTTTCATTTGGCTGAACTGTCTCACTGCAAACATGTTGATGAATGGGAGGATATTGGATGCTTTTTTCTTTTTTCTTGAGTAGAGTTTATTTACACCTGCTGTTACACTGCTTATTGCCACTAAAGCTCAATACACAAAGGCATGAAATCACCGGCTGGAAATATTAGTTCATTTCAAATAACTCTAAACAAAACCAGTATTTTTTCTGCCTGCCGTGCTACTCATATTTTACAGTCGACTGTGCTCATTCTGAACCACTGGGCTCGACCCTCCTGGTGCCTCATTTCAAGTGATTTCTTTGATAATTTTGCCCACACACACACACATACACACACACACACTCTCACACTCTCACACTCTCACACTCTCCAGAGAGCCATCGCTGATGTTCCGACTGCTCTGTACAGGTGCCAAGCAGGGCTCATATCAGCCCACACTCCATTGTTGTGAAATAATATATCACAGCAAGTTGACTGTGAAATTACATTTTATCTCTCCAAGGAGCCAAACTTTCTTTTCTTTTTTTCCCTCTCTCTGTCCACCCCCCTCCCCCCTTTTCTCTCCCTGTGCCGCTCTGTGTCCTAGAAACTAATGGAGTGAGAAATAAAGTTAAAGTAAATGGCTAGATGGATGGTGTTCAGTTGTGAAGGAAGGGGAGGTGAATAAAGAAGCATATAAAGGACAGTTGTTTAAAGGATGCCCTTGACAGACGGTGTATTGGAGACGACGAGAGACCAGTACCTCTCGGTGTGTGTGTGTGTGTGTGTGGGGACACTGTCACGCCATCTCACAATAGACAAGCACACTTATGGTATGGGTTGCCATGGAAACAACAATGACATATTCCAGACCCGCTGCTGGCAGCTCGGGCTCGTTTCCAGTCACCTTTACCCAAGAACGACCAACGGTAGTGACCACAGCGGTTTGGGTTAAAAGTGCAGCAGTTTTTAATAATGAACTTTTTAAAAGTATATTATGTCGTACAGTGAAAGTAATTACTTTTTGATGGTAGTCTATCAGGTGTTTCCATAAGACTGAGAAGACAAATTGCTCACACAGCGAGCAGTTGCAGCACTGAAATCTGATTTATGGACACATCAGGTCCCGCTAAATGAAATGATACAAACCTCAGTGGATGGCTAAAGAGGACGAGTCCACTTTTCATGTGTTTAAATGGAGTTAATTAGAATTTTATATATGAAGGGGGTACGGTAGTACGGCTTCCAAATACATCACCAGATGGTTGTGAGTTCAATACCAGGGCTGCCACCATTGTGCCCCTTTAGCGTCTGCTAAATGACCTGTAATGTAATTGCTTAAGATGTAATTCTGACAAAGGCAACGCTTAATACCATAACACGTCTGAGATCAAATGGCAGTAGAATTGGAACGCTATGTTGGAGCTTTTTGTACACAAATGTCGCAGGAAGTATTCTGATCACTGACGAGTTCCACATTGGCGTGGTGTGTACTTAGACCAGTCTTCATTAGGATCTAATCAGATTGCAGTTTTGTCACATTTTCAGCCCAGCACATGTTTATAATGGATTCACAGCCAAGTTCAATATTGTTCTGCTCAGTTGTCTGACACGTCTTAGAGCCAATACTTTCCAAAAAGAAGCAAAGACCTGATTACAATTGATTAGTGACTGTGTGCTGTGTAAATTCAGCCCTCGTCTAAAAATAATTCAGACAATCCTTTTTTTATTTATTTTCCCAAGATGGGGATTGCATGTGTGCGTGGCGGCGGCGGCGGTGTATTTCATTTCTTGTCCCTAATTTGGAGGAAATTGCCGTACAAATGAAGCTAATCCATTTTTTACAGATCACAGTGGCGAAGAAAAGTGGTGGCTGTGGCATTTTTGATGTTTTAATTCATTCTGATAAAGTCCGAGATATAAAAGCCTTTTGTCTTCGTCTGTACAGCGAGTTTAAAGGGACGACACTTGAAATAAGTGCTGCATTGCATCACTGATAAAACTCTAATATGTTGTGTTTTATCATATATTAGAATGTTGTCAAAAAAAGTGAGTGACAGAAAAACGTAGTCTTCCCAAAACCACTTAAAAGATTAATTGAAATACTGTCATGAGTTTCGATTGGAAATGTTTCCAATAGGTTCATAATACCACATTTAGCTATTAATCAAAGAAATCCAAAGATTCTTCCAAAATAAATGCTTCAACTGCATACCATTTCATTGAAGGGCTTGCTTATATTAAATGGTATAGAGAATAAACATTGGCACAGAACACAAACAAAGCCATTCCAACTTCCAATGTTTCTTGTGATCACTGTGCCACCGAGGAAAACACGGAGCGTACAAACATGCCAACTTGGATTCAATCCACCAGCCTCTTTCAAAGAGAATATATCAGAGAAATGTCATAAAAGTGAACAAAGAACAAAATCATTTTTTGAGATGCAAACATAATGGAAAAAGTCTACTGAACCTTTCACATTGTCAGCTGCGTCTTCTTGGAAATATTAATTTGTTGTTCCAGCCAGCATACAGGGAACTCTGACCTCAAGTACTGAGAAATCGCTTAGTTGCTTTTTTTTAATACAAAATCCACTAAACCTCAGCCAAGCTTAAAAACCCTGAAAATGTAATTTGAAGTATTATGTATTATGTAGGCTAACAAAATGCTAATCTGTTTCATCAGGACTTTGGGTGTTGCTTGATCAGATTGACGGTAGCAAAACAAAAACACCAACTCACATCAGATTTTTATTCAAATGTTGCTGAGTTCTGACCCACTTTGAACCGGTAAGAAAAGCACAGATAAATCTGCAGAGATAGAAATCTCTGACAAACAAGAATCAAAACTGCTCCATCTTCGGAAGAAAATCTTCGGACCCAATTGCTCATGGTAAGACTCAATTATTTATTTTTTGACTTTCCTTTTTTTCAGTAAAGAAAATCAGTAAATTGTATCTGGTGTGGTGTTAAAATGAAAGTCATTTATTGTCCTCAAAAAGTCAATGTACTTTCTAATGTGTTTTTTTTAGGGCATTAGCTCAGGTTGAAAGATGTGTCCTCTGGAGTTTTATAGGGTGTGGCATTTTATTGTAACACTTACTCCTGACATTTGAGGAAAATCAATGCATCCTGCTTTTTCGGCTTCAGTCATTTTTTATGATGAGGACTTTTGCTCACATGTTCTAAATGTCATCGCGTGGTCGACTCACAGCAGTTGAAGGTAAGTGATGATGTGAGGAAAGTGGGATTTTCAGTTAAAACTGAGAGGGGAAGAAGAGGGGGGGGAAGTGGGGGGGAAGCTTCCCAACGACTGGCTTTACGGCACGCCATCGACCTTCGTGTGTGTGTGTCTGTATGTGTGTGAGGGGAGGGTTTATCCAAGTGTGTTAATCCATTCTTCCTGGTTGCCTGTCGCTGGCCCTGCTTCATGCTTCTCACCTCACTTCAACACCATTCTCCTCCTTCTCCACCCCCTTGTAACCCGACCACGGCACTCACCCACAAGCCCATCCAATCCCTTGGTCCATCTTCAAAGGGCTTCACGGTCTTATGAGCAATCAGGACACACGCATACACACATGTTCCATACATTTTTGAATCGGCCCATATTTTGCCAAATGCAACCTTTAGAGGGCAGCAGAGTTTCACTCAAAGTGAATTGACACTGAGCACATAGTTGGAACAAAGCTTCCTTGATGTGTTGGCAAACACCTCTTTTCCCTTGTTTTTCTAAATTCCCATACCTCTCTCTTCTTCCATACCTTCTTTCTTCTATACCCTCCTTTCCTTCCTCCCTCTATTGCTATCATTCATTTCCCACCCACCCACTCTGTCCAAATTGCGGAGCGAGTTGGAGATTGACAGATCTGCTATATCTGGTTATAGGCTGTAATTAAAACTAATTTGTCTTGCTGATGGCATCCCCCCCCCCCCCCTCTTCATCCATTGCAATTAGACAGTATTAGTTGACCTGACGTCTTGTATCAGATTGGGTTATTGAATGAAAAAGAGGTAAATAGGCAGAGGTAGTGGTGGCATCACCCTAGGGTGACAGCCACTCCAGGACTGATAGTTGCCAGACAGATTAAAATGAGAGTGTGGAAACTCTCTCCCCCTGTCTCTGTCTCTCTCTCACACACACACATACGTACACACACAAAGTGTTTGTCCATTGATTCTGCCGGATCCTTGGATCACTGATCACTCACAACTCGTCCTTCTTTTGTCCTTCCCCATCCCTGTCCACCTGGACATTTCTGGAAACACCTTTTGCTGCTAATATAAAGTGCCTCCTACTGTGCATGAGCCAAATTCCCCAAACTTTAGTGGAACAGATGTTCGGACACACATTGTTCATACTTGCGCTAGTTCATCATTCAGCAAAGTCTAAATGGCAAAGGAAAATCTGTCTTCCTCCGAGAAGACAATTGTCTTAAAGAGATGAATAATGATATTTGCAATTTATGACGCAATGGTGCTGGCAATTTGATCAGTTTTCCATTGTGAAGAAATGTTGTCAAACTTCTTGTATATTGAAATCATTGTCATTGTAGATGAATGATATCCCACAATGTGACCAAAGCACCAGCTCCCTCATGTAGATGCATACTTTACACAAAGATTATTCTACCGCTAAAGGACCTGTAATGTAATGTATTACAAGAAACTACCTGATCGACGTTAAAGGTCTTACAGCCATGTTAGTGACTCTGTGAGGCTGTATGGAGCACAGTGGTGCTTTGAGCAAAAACGTGCTAACATGCTAATGTTTAGCATATATAATGTGCAGTTTGTTCACCATCTCATTTTGGTGGTTAGCATACTAATGTTAGCTAATAAGCACTAAACACAATGCCATTAGTTTAGCAGGTATTTGGTCATAAACCAAAGTATTTAACAAATTGAAACTTTGACCAAGTGTTGGCTCTAGATCAGCGAAGCTATAACAATTCATTTTGAGGGGAACATGAATATCTGTTCACGTTTTCATGACAATCGATCCAATAGTTAACAAGATATTTCACTGGAAATCACATGTGTCAACCTGGTGATGTTCCTAGGTGAAAAGTCAGAGGATCATCAAAGTCATTAGGATTTATCTTTGGGAACCATAGATGTGCAATCCATCCAACATTTCAGTCTGAAGTGGTCTGATTGACTGACTGACTGACTGACACACACACACACACACACACACACACACACACACACACACACACACACACACACACACACACACACACACACACACTGGAACAGCAGAATCTCTTGACTTCTTTCCTCACAAGAATGAAGGAAGAAAAACTCTGAATTTGGCTGTTAACAAATTTTAACTTTTAAAAATTTTAACTTTTAGGACCCAGTGATTTAAATAAGAGCTATTTAAGTGTTCCTACTGGGTAGTTGATTTTATCAGAGAAAGAAAATATTCCGCTGATTTAAAGACGTCTCTTTCCAAATCTGAGTCTATGAAAAAATGACCCCAATGGTATCAAGTAACGGACTCGGAAGTTGTAATTCTACGGTCTGGCCATTATTGAAAATTGGCTTCAAAGGCCAGCTCTCTTCCTGGGAGCATAAAAACTGACACAAGAGAGTGAAGTTAAGAACAATCAAATGCTAAACAAAACATTTTTAGGCGATGAAAATGTTGCAATTAACTTTCATGAACTGAGAAACACTGTCCCTAGTATTGGTCAAGCTCCAAAGATGTAGGATACCAACCGTTCTTTTCTGCCCTGTTAATGCCCACATCTTTCAAACTATACGCCCCAGTATGTAACACATGCTTTTTCTCAGATTATTACAAAGCTACTTCACAGCTACAGTAGCTTGAAAGGCAAAAAAAAAACAAGAACCCCTTTTCCATATATAATAGAATATTTTAGGATCACTTATTAAGTCATGCTCCAAATTAATATTTCATTAAAAGCTCACCGATGTGTTATTCATACTTTATCTAAAGTCAAAACCTCCTATTAGCTTTAGAGACAAGCATTTCTAATGAATTTCAAAAGAATCCTTTATCCGATGAAATGTACAACACATGCAGTGTGAGAGACTTGTCTTCTTACTTTCCCCCTCTTCCACAGACAAACTGAGTAATGAGTCAATGGCTTTTCCTGTCAACACGGTTTGTCTTTTACAGTCACTGCGTGCATCCCAGCGACCCATTAAGACTGTGGACCCCCTCCACACTTTCAGTCTCGCTCATGCATCCACAGAGTTATCTTCAAAAATCACTTCACTCTATTTCTCTCTCTCAGATCAGCTCACACTCTCCGTCTCTCTCTGTCGCGACCTGCGTCTACCTCCCTTCATCCAGAGCTGCATATTGAAAGGATACATGGTCTCACTTCATGAAGCTGTGATTCTCATTTAAATAGATGCAGCAGCAGCTGGGCTGACACGCCAGCCTCGCCTCACAAATCCTTGCTCCTCTTGCAACAAGAAAGAGGGGAGAGCGGAAGCTGACAATGGTGTGACAAATTGCGTTTTCTTATTTTCATTCAGCTGATTTATACCTTCCCTCTACTGCACTGCCACCCATAAACACACCCACACCCCTCAGCCACTCCCCTATCCTGTTTCCCATCTCGCTCTATCCTTTGGAGCGGAAGGCCTATAAACAGTGGTAATGAGGGAGGTTAATTGGCCTTGCTGTGTCTTTACGAGGCTGGATAGTGACGATGATAGTGCTAGGATGGGGGGGTGACAATTTTCTCAATTTTCTGTGGATGCTCACCTGCTTACCCTCTGCTGTTTTCACATCATCTGAAATCCTCCCCACAGAGTCCTCTTTATCTAGGCCAGGGGTGTCAAAGTCAAATGGACGGAGGGCCAAATAAAAAATTTAGCTACAAGCCGAGGGCCGGACTGTTCGAATGTTCATTGAAATTTTTTAAATGACGCATATAGTCTAGTGAACCTAATTGAACCTACTGAAAACCTAACAAATATATTCCAATATGATCAGATAAATAAAGCAATATTTTCTTATGGCTCTGTCAGTAATCTTTAATTTTCAACAGACACAAAAGACAAATTTCCTTTATATAAAAATCCCCATAACATGAACATTAAATGAAAGAAACCGGTATTCAAGGCACCATCAGTAGCCTATATTTTCTATTTTAGCAAAAGTGGGCTAAATTTACTTCAAAGAAAAAAACAATAATAGCAATTTTCTATCATCCACTCAACTGAAATATTTTTAAAATATAATTGGATTGAAATACAATAAAATAAAGTGCAAAAATCTATTAATCAAAAACAACACTTTGTTTAAGGAGAAGTAACATGCAGTGAAAACAAATATTAAACTTTAACTTTTAAACTTGAACTGAGTAAAAACTCTAAATATGTGATTGCACAGTAATGTTCACTTGTTTGAGGTTGAGGGTGATACTTGGTGGTGTCCCATCTTTTCCACAAGTTCATCAATGTTCGGGGTAAGGCTCTGAGCTGAGGAAATCCTCAGAATTGAGTGGAGGTGTTCAGCAGTAAGTCGACTTCTGTGTGATGTTTTGTTCAGGTTCATCAAAGAAAACAGTTGTTCACACAGGTATGTGCTGCCAAACATAGACAACGTTTGAGCAGCCTGGATGCGCAGCTGGGGCATTGTGTCGGGGAGGAAACGGGCGAACTCCGCAGCACCCACTGCCGCATATTTTGCCCTCAGTGCATCATTGCATTGGAGGTCAATCAACTCCATTTGGAGGTTTGGTGGTGAGCTTTCCACGTCAACAGCAAATGGGTTACCGAGCAGTTCCAACCTGCTTTTTTGTGCTTCAAAGTCAGCAAATCGGCGTCGAAAGTCAGCGGCAAGCATACCTATTTTATCAGCCAACTGTGCGCTCATATTCTTGTTTTTGTCCGCGTGTTTCGTTTCATAATGTCGTCTCAGATTATACTCTTTCAGTACCGCCACACTTTCTCCACACAGAAGACACACAGGTTTTCCAGCTACCTCCGTGAACATATACTCCGACTCCCACCTTGTTTGAAACCCCCGGTTCTCAGTGTCCACCTTCCGTTTTGCCATTTTTGATGGGTATCTGAAAGTTAATTTTACTGTGATGCTGACGACTGCTGTGCCAATAAATATTGAAATGAAGCAGCCTACTGCTCGGTGCGTCACCGTTGCATTGTGGGAAATGTAGTATTGGTGCGTGTAAAAGATCTGCGGGCTGCGGGCCGGTTCTAATAATAAATCAAGATCATCCCAGGGGCCGTAAAAAACCTTCTCGCGGGCCGGATGTGGCCCGCGGGCCTTGACTCTGACATATGTGATCTAGGCAGTGTGCGGATAAAAGAGAGACTTTCCACGTGACGACTTTCATACAGACGGCGACACCTTTCACGCTATTCAATTACCCAGGGGTCACACTCTGATACTGCATGCCATCAGAAAGCTGAATTGTTTTGAATATCCGGGGGAATGATAGCACAAGTTAGACAAAAAGCAAAGCGATGAAATGTTCACAGTGATTGATTGCAGCGATCTCTTGCAATTTTCAAGGCTGTGCAAGTTTATGTTCATAGTGAAATGATTGGCCAGAAAATCATAGAGTATGTTTATGTGCATACTAACATTCTAGTTTGGGATCATATTGGGGTTATAATGTGTAAATGAAACACAAGAAACCAGATTATTCATACAGTAGATACCTGCACAAATGATTCTAACAGCATCCATGTTTCTGTTACCTCAGCAATTGAGGGATGATATCGGTTTGGTTTCTAAAATAAACCGACAGTAGCGTTTATCATTTTCACACGTACCCTGTGGAGTGTTTGACTTCTAGCAGTGCTTTGGTCATATGTTTTTTATGTGAAATCTATACCTGAAGATTAACCAGTAAATTTAGATGTCATATACTGTAGATGCAGGGGAGTAAAAAAATACGATATTTCCCTCTGAATTGTAGAGCAGTAAAAGTAACCTATAAAGCAGCAGAACATTTAAATACTCAAAGTAAATATTTAAAGTATTGTGTATTTGACTACTTGGTCATTTTACACAACTTGCGTTTCGTAATGTGCCGGCCCGCGTTACAGAATGAGGTTCTTTAAGGTTATCCTGAAGATAGCTCCTCTCCCCAGGGTGGTAAACTGTCTGGAAGGAGGCACTGCCTTAAAGGCTAAAGTCAGGGATCAAAAGTCTCTTGAGGGCAGTTGACACCATATATTGAAAGATTGTAACATTATTGGCTGCAGCCTTGCTCTGGAAAACTGATTCACAGTGATATTTATCTCTGCCTATTTTTTGGTTGGTTTAATGTAAATGCCCTAAGGTGAGTATATGCTGTATATTAGGGGTGTAAATCACAAGTTTCATCACAATACGATATATCTATTTTGTGGACAACAATACAATATATGCTGATATCACATAGTCTGCAACGGTTGGCTTTTGTCTTGAGAAGTTGTACCATTTATACACCGACAAATAATCTGTACACACTGCACTGCTACTTCACTGCTACTGCCTTTCTCTCTTCATCGACCCCATACTCATCTCGTTACGCCAACGTTACGCTGATCTCTAACGGTGCTAGAATTCTTACTAAGGGCGCTTCGGCAAGAACGGTGAAACACATGTGCCATAGGAATTTCAAAATTGGATCGATGATCATTGAATCGATATATCTATTGTTACACCCTTACTGTATACCTGCGTATACTTACTACTACAACTCTGGCGCCACTTAGCATATTTAGGTTTCTCAAAACCGGAATCGGAGCTTATTGAGGAAACGGAAATGGAAAATCTTTGGAAAGGTTAAATCTTTAGTGGACACCACATGTAGCTACAGTAATGGATTCAAACCTGTAATACCACCAGTGTGGTCCTTTTAAGTGAAACAGTGGCACTTTAAACACAAGGTTGTTTTACATAATTAAAAGTATTTTCAATTTTGTTTTGTGAAAGGCACCTTGTTGAGAACGTTTTTCATTAGCCCCAAGTGTAAGTATATACTGTGTGAATACTGCATAAAATGATCATGCGCTGTGCGTCTTTGCACAGCACATGACTGTGCTTTTACAAAATCCATGCATTTTATCTGCAGGTAAGTGTTTGATCATTTGAACTCTACAAAAGTGAAATGACAATTGAAGCCATTTTGTAATAACAGTAAATGCAGTATGTATGTGTTATTCTCCTCTGCAGAAGGAGGTTGTGAGGTCAACGGGATCCATTATTCCTCATCTTTCACTTTCTTTCTATTTACACTTACTTTCATCAGCACTAACACCCCCTTCTCCTTTATTTCCACTCCATCTCAGCCACTCCCTTCTTTGTCCATTCTAGTCCCTTCATCCATCTCGATGCTGCGGTCAGTTAGGCCACTCCAGGGGACTGATGAGCAGGACCATTGATCACTACAAAATCAGCCTTTTGCACTTAATAAAATCCCTGTTCGGTCACTCCATACATGCAAAGCGTTTGGAGGCACTCCACCAACACACAAACACACACATATGGAAGTCAAGTGCTGGATTAAATCAATAGAGAGATAGAGAAGCAGGCAGATGGATAGATTCAGCAGAGCATATTCATGCATTGTAGTCAACACTGCTGCTTATTCACCATAAAGCATCTGTTACTCTTTCTTATTCTGCCTCTTTGCATATTATTGTATTTGGTGTTTATGAATGATAATAATATGCCTTTTAATTTAAACTGTATTAAGCTCTCTTCTCTTACTTGCTTGGAATCGATTGATGTGTCAACTATTTTAAAGAAATGAGTGCTGATCAACTACAACCTTACTCTTACATGTGTGAAAAAATTAAAATACCTCACACTTTTCTGAGAAAATTCAATTTTTATGATCTTAAAAAACAAAGTGTTACCATCTGGGATACAAACGAAAAAAACAAATAAACCTTTCACCACTGCCTGGTTTGCACATCTGAGATGCAGTTCTTTGATTAGAAATGTGTTTGGGGTGTCCCGGTAGCTCACCCGGTAGCACAGGCGACCCATATACAAAGGCTGAGTCCTTGGCATAGCGGCCCGTGGTTCGAGTCCGACCTGTGGCCATTTGCTGTATGTCGTTCCCTTTCACGATCTACACTTCTCTCTTTGTCATTAAAAGCATAAAGCCCAAAAGTATAGCTGAAATTTCTTTTATAAAACAAATGTGTTCCTTGTACTTCAAGGGGATGAACCATTTTTTTCGCCTGATAATGCTAAATGTGTTGAAATTAGCAGGAGGAGAGAACTAGTTAACGTTAGCTGTTAGCAGCCAGTTCCATTGAGATACATTATGAAACATACAAGTGAAGACGTTCTGCTGGCCTGATATCAATGGGTTGCTCGTTCCACCAGAATGACTTAGAAGTCTTATTTATTAATGGGAAAGTCATGATTGTGAACCAGGAGCTGAAAAATGAGCGGCGGCAGGAGAGGCTGAAGTGGGCTGAATGTATCCATTGGTGAAACTCAGTAAACTTCCAAAACTATGCTTTCATTCATTCATTCATTCCTGGGCCTTCCTTCCTTGTACTCCTCCAGTAGTTGAACAACAGCAATGAGTACATCCTAAATGGAGCTGTGCAGAGAGAGCCACAGCTTCTCCTTTGGATGTCACTTGTGGCCGTGACACGTTGTTAAAGACAGGCAGACACATCGTTCACTGTGGCAGATGCCGAGGTGAGGGAGTCGTGATTTAAACAGTCTTCATTGTAATTGTGATCTAAACGAGGTTGTATTTGCTGTGTTCTTTTATCTTTGTATTTGTACTTGATTTAAACTGCATTAGTTTACTTTTAAATGTTGTATCACTTGCCTGTACTTTTGCACTTTAAAATTGTGAATCTTTACCTTTGCTCTATTTGTATTACCCAGTGGCGGGCCGTGCATTTCACACCTAGGCCTTCAGTGATGTCCTACACAGTCCTACACAGTCCTACCTGAATTATTCCACCTCTTAATACCATCATTATGATGCCATGGCTCTAGAAACTATACATTTAGACAGAAACGCAGTACAACCGGGCGTTGCTTCACCTTAACATAGTTAAGTACAACAGAGTTATATTAATATTTTTGAAACATTTAGTTGTAAATAGCAGGCATTCCCAGCAGTACAATGTGCAGTGCCCCTCGGAGGCTGTGAGCTAGGGGTGCCGCTCGTAGTTAGTGATTTGAAAGTGGCGGACAAACCTTTTTCCCGGCTGTGATAGGCTCACTAGCGTTGTAATTATATCTGCGACCAAATCGATCTCTTCTCCTCCTTCAGCCATTGTGGGTTGAAAAAAAACCAGTTTGTAAAAATCTACACAAATTAGCTCGTTCAAGTTTGCTAGCTCTGCCTCTCAATAGTACGTATCCAATCAAAAGACGTGCACGTGCTGACGTTATCGTACACCAGCTAGCTGGCCCCAGTGTCGGCAACTCAAAATCTGATTGGTTAACGCCACAGTTTTGTTTCCGTTCACTTTAAGCGACAGGCGCCCACACTGTTGTTGATTCTGAAGGCCTAAGGGCAGATTTCTTGGACCCTGGCAACACATTATGGCTGAAATATGATTGGATAAAAGCTCTAACATAAAGGCCAGTCCTCCACATCTCAATCTGAGGCTGGAAGCAGCGCAACAAAGAGGAAAGCTATGAAATGAAGAGAATAGACTATGGGGAATAATTGAATACATATTTGTGGGAAAAATATATCAAAATTAAATTTATATTCTGATGATGTTTAGGCCAGCATAGAAGGCCTTGCTGGCCACATTGAATTGGCCTGGTGTATGAAATGTGCTATACAAATAAACCTGCTTACCCTGCCTTGCGTTTTGTTTTATGGTAGTTAGTGATAAGGGTTTTCACAGATGGCCTGTTTAGTTTGGGTTAGCGTTGCATTGCAGTGTAGCATCAATGCTTAATGGTGACTAAACAGAGGATGGTTTGCAATTTGATTTCTTAACAGAACAACAATAATGGTGACCACAGCTGAGGTGCATATGTGTCACGTCTGTGCCTGAACTCGCACCTGCCACGCCCCCCTCTGTCTCCACTCACTCACCTGCACTGCATCCACAATCACCGGAATACTGATTGCCAGCACCTGTGTTCACAGCATAAAGTCTCCTCACTCCGCATCTGGCCTCGTACAAAGTGGACTAAACCCCATGGACTTCCTCCCCAGATTCTGCAACGCGATTTTCCTGCCTTCTGCCTTTTTGCCCGTCTGTCTGCCTGATCCCGGTATCGTACCGTTTTCTGTTTGCTCCGTTGGTTCTCGTTTGTTCCGAGTTCGACTCGTGTACCTTGTTTTGACGCTCCCTGTTTTGTACTTTTTAGTTCACTGTGCTTTTACGCCAGTCTCCTTATTTTCCAGTGCTTAGAGCCTGAGTATTCCTGAGTTCCTGATCCTTGTGTTCACCCCTCCCCTGTCTGTATGGTGTTTCCATCTGCTCGCTGGCTGAGCCTAATAAACTATTGTCAATTCCATCTCTGAGTCCTGACGTCCGTGACAGAAGGCCAGATCTACAAAACGATGGATTCAGCCAGCGGAGCCACCTCCGCTTCCTCTGTCACCCCCGCTCCCACCGCCACGGGAGACCCGTTCCAGGGTCTCGTCGAGGAGATGCGTCGCGGTCTCCTCGCCGCAGTCAACACCATGCCCGCTCCAGCGCCTGCTCCTGCCCCGGTCGCCCACACCGACCGAGCCGTGCGACCGCCTCCGTTCACCGGGACCTCCTCATCTGCGTGCCGCGGATTCCTGTTCCAATGTGACCTCATCCTGGAGATGGAACCCAATCGTTACCCCACCGAGAGATCGAAGGTGGCGTTCGTCGTCTCTCTACTCCAGGGTAGAGCACTCCAGTGGGCAGAGTCCGTGTGGCAGCAGAGCGGGCCCATCACTGCTTCCTATGCTGCTTTTGTGCAGCACTTCAAGGAGGTCTTTGACGCACCACCAGGTGATACTTCGACACAGGTGCGCCTTCTCCAACTTCGTCAAGGCCGTACGCCGATTTTGGAGTATACCCTGCAGTTCCGCACGCTGGGGGCCGAAAGTGGCTGGAACGAGGCGGCCCTGTTGATCGTCTTCAGGCAAGGATTAGAGCCAACCCTCCGACTCCATCTCTCCGGTTATGACGACTCGGTCGGGCTGGAACGTTTCATCCAGCTCGCCATTCGGGTCGCCAACCGCCGTGAACATTGCCTACAAGACCAGCCACTGCATACTGTCCAGTCCCGAGCGCTGCCCACCGCCCAGTTCCCTGCGCCAGCCCGGTACCCCGCCTACCAGGGAGAGGAGCCCGAGCCCATGAGCGTGAACTCCCTGAGACTCACCCCTGAGGAGAGAAGCCGCCGCATCACTCAGGGCTTATGCCTTTACTGCGGAGCGCGAGGACATGTCGTGGTGACATGTCCTCTACGACCCCCACAAGCCCGGGTGAGTGCGTTTCAAGAAGGTGTCTTTGTCTGTAAACCTTTGTTGGTCCCGGTAACCCTGACTACTCCCTCTGGTTCCTTTCCAGCCAAGGCTCTCATCGACTCGGGGTCCGCCGGCAACTTCATCTCCGGGGCTCTCTGCCAGCAGATGGGTCTGCCTAAGTCCTCGAGCCCCACTTCGTTCTCTGTCCACACCATCACTGGTCGCCCCCTCACTAAGCAAGTACGGCACCTCTCCTCTCCAGTCCTGCTCGAAGTCGGCCTTTTCCACAGGGAGCAGATACAATTTCTCCTACTGGAGGGGTCAACTGCTGACGTCATCCTCGGGCGACCCTGGCTGATCCTGCATTCTCCATCGCTGTGCTGGGAGACGGGAGAGGTGACTCGGTGGGGTCCGAGATGCTTCGGCCGGTGCCTGCCTGCTGTCACTCCACGCCGCACTGCTGCACGCCGCCATTCCTCACGCTACGCACCTGTTCCTGCACGTATTGGCCTGCACGCCACCTCCATCGAGAGTCCCGTCGACCAGGTCAGCCTTGACATTCCTCCTCGCTACTCCCAGTTTAAAGATGTCTTCTGCCTGCAGCGCGCAGCACACCTCCCCCCACACCGACCAGGGGACTGCTGCATTGACCTGCTGCCCGGTGAGCCTGTGCCTCGTGGGAGAATCTACCCCCTCGCTTTGCCTGAGCTGAAGGCCATGGAGGAGTACGTGACTGAGGCTCTTCAGCAGGGCTACATTCGTCACTCCACCTCTCCGGCTGCTTCTAGTTTTTTCTTCGTGAAGAAGAAGGACGGTGGACTTCGGCCCTGCATTGATTACCGTGGTTTAAATAAGATCACCATCAAGAATCGTTACCCTCTTCCCCTCGTTCCATCGGCTCTGGAACAACTGCAAGGAGCACAGATGTTCACGAAGCTCGACCTCCGGAGTGCATACAATCTGATCCGGATACGTGAGGGGGACGAGTGGAAGACGGCCTTCATCACCCCTAGTGGCCACTACGAGTATTGCGTCATGCCCTTCGGGTTGGCCAACGCCCCTTCTGTGTTCCAGGGTTTTATGAACGAGGTGTTCCGGGAGTATTTGCATCGGTTTGTGATAGTGTACCTTGATGACATCCTGGTCTACTCTCGGAACGAGACCGAACATTCCCATCATGTGTCCCTCGTTCTTCACAAGCTCCGGGAACACCACCTCTTTGCCAAGGCTGAGAAGTGTTCCTTCCACTCTGATCACATGTCTTTCCTAGGGTACAACGTCACTGCCTCCGGAATCAGTATGGACGAGGGGAAAGTGGAGGTCATCAACACCTGGACCCCACCTAAGACGGTAAAAGAGCTACAACGATTCTTGGGATTCGCCAACTTCTATCGCCGGTTCCTAAAGGGCTACAGCCAGATTACTGCTCCCCTGACCACACTTCTCCGAGGTAAGCCGAAGTCCCTGTTATGGAACCCTGAGGCAGCCGCCGCATTCGCCCTGCTGAAGAGAACCTTCACGTCCGCACCCATTCTCGCCCTGCCTGACCCCAGCATTCCGTTTCTAGTGGAAGTAGACGCCTCCAGCACGGGAGTGGGTGCGGTGCTGTCTCAGCGCTCGGGCGTTCCACCTCGTCGCCATCCATGCGCCTTTTTTTTTTCAAAGAAGTTCACCCCGGCGGAGCTAAATTACGATATTGGGAATCGAGAGCTCCTGGCAGTAAAACTAGCGTTAGAGGAGTGGCGACACTGGCTAGAGGGGGCGCGTCATCCTTTCGTCGTGCTCACAGATCATAAGAACTTAGAGTACATACGTCAGGCACGTCGTCTGAACCCCCGACAAGCCAGGTGGGCCCTCTTCTTCACCCGATTTAATTTTACCCTCACGTACCGTCCAGGACCCAAGAACATCCAGGCGGCCGCTCTCTCTCGCATCCATGACGCGCCGGAGGGCATCTTACCATCTCGCCTGATCGCTGCCCCGATCATATGGGCCCTGGACGAACACATCACTCAAGCCCAAGTCGATGATCCAGCTCCGCCGGGCACCCCAGCCAATAAGACATACATCCCAGCCACTCTGCGAGATCAGGTAATGGAGTCTACTCACAGCTCACTGGGCACAGGTCACCCTGGGGCCAATCAAACCCTTTCACTCCTGCAGGAACGCTTTTGGTGGCCAGGCATGGCTAAGATGGTCAGAAGGTTCGTAGCCGGATGCGCGGCATGCGCCATGGCGAAGACTCCTCGCCAGTTACCAGCCGGCAAATTACAACCTCTGCCCATTCCCCAGAGACCATGGTCACATCTAGGCGTAGACTTCGTCACAGACCTGCCTCCATCACATGGGTTCACCTGCATTTTCGTTATAGTAGATCGTTTTTCAAAATCCTGTAAACTCATCCCTTTAAAACGTATTCCCACAGCTGCCGACTCTGCCTCCGCCCTGTTTGACCATGTCTTCCGCCATTTCGGTCTACCAGAGGACGTGGTCTCGGACCGTGGACCACAGTTCATTTCCCGGTTCTGGAGAGCCTTTTTCTCGCGCCTAGGTGTGACCGTGAGCCTGACGTCTGGTTACCATCCACAGACCAATGGGCAGACTGAGAGGAAAGTGCAAGAGGTCAGCCGGTATCTACGAACCTTCTGCCACAACCATCAGCACAGCTGGAGCCAGTTTCTCCCTTGGGCCGAGTACGCACAGAATTCCCTCCGTCAGGCCACTACGGGACTCACCCCTTTCCAGTGCATACTCGGTTACTAACCACCACTGTTTCCCTGGACGTGCGAACCTTCCACAGTCCCCGCTGTTAACCACTGGTACCAGCAGAGTGAGAGGGTCTGGAACGAGGCACATCACCACCTGCAGAGGGCAGTCCAACGCCAGGCTGATGTCCGACGGGGACCTAACCCCGCCTTCTCCGTCGGGCAGAAAGTTTGGCTCTCCACCAGGGACATCAGGATGCGACTACCCTCTCGCAAGTTAAGTCCTCGCTTCATTGGTCCCTTCCCCATTATCAAGCAAATAAATGCGGTCGCCTTTAAGCTCCAGTTGCCTCCTCACTACCGTATACACCCAGTATTTCATGTGTCTCTCCTGAAACCGTATCACCCTCCAATCACTTCTCCCTCAGAGCCTGGCGTGAACGAACCCCCCCTGCCGCTCCTGCTGGAAGAGGGTCCCGTCTACGCCATAAGGGAGATTCTGGCGTCACGACGTCATCGAGGCCGCCTTGAATACCTCATCGATTGGGAGGGCTACGGTCCTGAGGAGAGCCTGGGTCCTTCGTGACGACATCTTGGACCCGGCCCTCCTCGAGGTCTTCCATCGAGACCACCCGCACCTCCCAGCACCCCGAGGTCGTGGTAGGCCACGACGACTCCGACGTCGGGACCCTCGGCCCGCTGGAGCGGTCCCTGGAGGGGGGGGGTAATGTCACGTCTGTGCCTGAACTCGCACCTGCCACGCCCCCCTCTGTCTCCACTCACTCACCTGCACTGCATCCACAATCACCGGAATACTGATTGCCAGCACCTGTGTTCACAGCATAAAGTCTCCTCACTCCCTTCACTCCTGCATCTGGCCTCGTACAAAGTGGACTAAACCCCATGGACTTCCTCCCCAGATTCTGCAACGCGATTTTCCTGCCTTCTGCCTTTTTGCCCGTCTGTCTGCCTGATCCCGGTATCGTACCGTTTTCTGTTTGCTCCGTTGGTTCTCGTTTGTTCCGAGTTCGACTCGTGTACCTTGTTTTGACGCTCCCTGTTTTGTACTTTTTAGTTCACTGTGCTTTTACGCCAGTCTCCTTATTTTCCAGTGCTTAGAGCCTGAGTATTCCTGAGTTCCTGATCCTTGTGTTCACCCCTCCCCTGTCTGTATGGTGTTTCCATCTGCTCGCTGGCTGAGCCTAATAAACTATTGTCAATTCCATCTCTGAGTCCTGACGTCCGTGACAATATGAGACCTGTTGTTATCCATCCCTAAAAAGACCAGAAGATCTACTTCCCAGATAGACCGCTGTTCGTGTCCCTTGTGAAACCAAAAGTCAACATTTACTTTTTGTAACGTACTTTTATTAGGTAACTTACGCAATTATTTAACACAAGTACGTAACAAACTAATCTAAACCAAAACCACAATCTTTTCCTAAACTTAACCAAGTACTTTTGTTGTCTTAACAGGTTCTGCAGTGCAAGGGCTCTTTAGTGAAATACAACAACAATAGTAAGGACACATACTTCTCTCTGGCTTTATCCTTTACAGGAGCTTCAGGTTGCCTGATAGTCCAGTGCTGTCAGAGAAGCATCAAATTATTCTTGATTCCGCTACCACACACCTGATGCAATGGAAATTATGGTACTACACTGCATGTTAATAGTATGTGTTATTTCATAGCAATTAATTTTTATGTACACTGTGGTGCAGACAGAGGATATCATTACATACTGAATATTTAGTAAACTTTTATACATGGAAGTTATGTTTTCACTTCAATGTCACATAAAACATCTGAGACCACATTCATAAATTGAACTGTTAAGAGAACTGTTCTTAAAGTTCAACCTTATCATAATGACACACACACATTCACCAAAGCTTTTTAGCCATGTATTTTTTCTCTCAATTTTCTAGAAAGACAAAACACACACAGACGCATTAGACTGTTTGCGCAGCCTTGAAATGGAAGACGGAAGGCACATTAATGGATCTATCAAGCCTCTCGCTGTCCTTCTTCCAACCATACAGACATCACAAACAACCTTGTTGCTGCTCTGCCATGGACAGCTTAACCAATCTAAGGCAAAGCAAAGGGAATAAACAAGTCTGCAGAGGAGCCGAGAAGGGAACAGCAGGGAAAGGAAAAGAGGAACACAGGAAATAAATAATATATACTGTATGAATAAGATTAACATTGAGGTTTTTAGGAAACGTTGCTGTGCAATATTATAAAAGAATTTCAACTCCAAGCTGAGCGAGAACACTTCCTCTCTTCTCTCGCACTGGCAACTGTTCTGCAAACATCAGCTATATTAGTTAATGGGATCAGTCAGGTAAATTTTGTCAGTGCCACAAGTTCACTGGCAGTTTTCCATTTAAGTCCCTGTGGGGGTGTGGTTAAGGCGGACCGGGACCTCCTGCAGGGAATGCTCCGGCCATCGGCAGCCCCGAAGGGTGAGTCGAAAGGCGGACCAGTCCAGCTCCCTCAGGTCGCATTGCAGAAAATGACGGCGGAGGACGACCCGGAGGCCTTCCTGGACATTTTCGTGGGCACGGCAGAGGCGTGCGGGTAGCCGCAGGAGGAGTGGGGGCTACGACAGCTCCCCCTGCTTTCTGGGGAAGCCCAGTGGGCCGCCCATAGCCTGCCCGCGCCTCCAGATACGGCTACGACCAGCTCCGGAGGGCGATCCTGGACCAGCTGGGCAGCACACCAGAGGGCCATCGCCGCCGGCTCTGGAGCCTGCCCTTTGAGGACGCTGGCCGACCCTGCTCCTTTGCCCAGCAGCTCCTTGACCCTGGAGCAATTAATCGCCAGACTCCCACTCTCCTCGGCGAACTGGGTCCAGTGTCACCGTCTGGCCAGCCTTGAAGCCGCCGTCAGACTCGCGGAGGACCACTTCTCCCTGCCCCGGCGGAGCCTGGGGGCCGAAGCCCGGGCCATCGCTCCTCCACATCTGCCTACAACCCTGGGGCAGTTGGACCCCAGCCGCTCCCTAACCCCCAGTTTGCTTTATTTTCTCCTCCACACGACCAAGCCTACGCGTCTGCTTTCCCAGCACCGCAGAGGGCTCCTCAAATGCCAGGGCTGGGGTGCTGGCGGTGCGGCAAGCTCGGCCACACCCGGCGGGACTGACCAGTTATGGAGGTGGGGCAGTTGGTCTGGATTGTGGCACTGCCAGACTCCTCCCCCGGTCCAGAAGGGATGTACCGTGTACCGGTATGTATACAGGGGGGTATTCGCCAAGATCTGTGGGACTCGGGATGTACGCAGACCATGATCCACCAGCGCTTGGTTCGGAGGAGTGTTGCTGGAGGTGTCGTGGGTGAAGGTGAGGTGTGTGCATGGGGATATTCACGAGTACCCCACCTCAATCTCTTAAAAGAGTGGAGAGAGGTGGCCTCTGTCTCTCTGGCTACTACGGTGATGGAGAAAGATGAGCTGGGGCCGGAGGTATTAAAAACGGTAAAATCAGCCCTGGTCTTTTGTGACAGCCAGCTTTCACCATGTCAGAGAGCGGACATTGCCACATTGCAAAGGCTTTTTGCCGATGTGTTTCCCCCCCTGCCCGGGCTCACCACTCTTGTACACCACCACATAGAGACGCCCCCGGGCGTGACGGTACAGTCACAGCCCTATCGGCTGCCTGAACACAAGAGGAAAATTGTTCAGGCGGCGCTTCAGGCCATGCAGGAAATGGGAGTAATAGAAGAGTCCAGCAGTGCTTAGTGTTGCCCCGTTGTGCTGGTCCGCAAGTCCGACGGGTCAATTCGGTTCGGTGTGGACTATCGCAGGGTTAATGAGGTGTCCAAATTCGACGTGTACCCAATGCCCCGGGTCGACAAACTCCTGGACTGGTTGGGCACGGCTCGTTTTTATACGACACTGGATTTAACCTAGGGTTCCCCTATCTCCAGAGTCCAGGGAAAAAATGGCCTTCTCCACTCCATATGGGTTATAACAGTTTGTGACTCTTTCGTTTGGTTTGTTTGGAGCCCCAGCCACATTTCAGCGGCTCATGCACCGGGTTCTGCGTCCTCACTCTGCGTATGCTGCTGCCTACTTGGATGACGTGATTATATACAGCGAGACGTGGGAGCAGCATATGCAGCAGGTGGGGGCAGTGCTCGAGTCCCTGAGGAGCACGGGGGTCACAGCCAACCCGAAGAAGTGTGCGGTTGGGCGGAGGGAGGTACGGTATCTGGGGTACCACTTGGGTGGCGGGCAGGTGCGGCCTCAGCTGGAAAAGACTGCCACCATTTCCGCCTGCTCGCCGCCTAAGACGAAAAAAGAGAGAGGTTTATGGGGCTGGCCAGCTACTATCGTCAGTTCATTTCGGGGTTCGCGGAGCTGACCTGCCCCTTGACCGACCTGACCCGAAAGGGTGCTTCAGATCCGGTCCAGTGGATGGAGCCGTGTCAGCGGGCGTTTGAGAGGGTAAAGAAAGCCCTCTGTGGGGAGCCACTACTGTTCTCTCCTAACTTTGCTCTCCCTTTTGTTTTGCAGACCGACGCCTCGAACAGCGGGGTGGGAGCCGTTCTGTCCCAGGAGGTGGAGGGGGTCGACCGGCCCATACTGTACATTAGCCAGAAGCTGGCTCAGCGGGAGGTGAACTACAGTACGGTGGAGAAAGAGTGCCTCGCCATACGGTGGGCGGTTGACGCCCTGCGTTATTATCTCCTGGGGCGCTCTTTCACTCTCTGGTCGGACCATGCCCCGCTCCAGTGGCTCCACCGCATGAAGGATGCCAATGATCCACAGGCCGGGTAACCGGCTAGTTGTGACTGATTTCCTCTCTCGCTCGGCGGAGGTGGGGAGTTAGCTTGCGGCCGGCGGGCTCCCGGGCCTGAGTCGGGCGGTGGGGGTGTGTGGCAGTGGGGTGTGGTTAGGGTGCCGGCTGCTGGGGAGAGACAGAAGTGTCGCAGCTGGAGGCCAGAAAGCTGAACGGAATCAGGTAATCAGTCACATAATGAATGCATGGTGATGGCCTAGTTCTATTCTCTTGCAGTAGCCTGGGTTCCAGAGGAGACAGACGCTTCGTGAGCCAAGACGCAGCGCATCCTGGAGAGCGGCGGACAACAGAGTAACGGACAAAAAAGAAAGCTTACCTGTATAGTAATAAAGCTGTGTGTGTGACGCTACACCTCCTCTCTGTGATCATTATCCGTGACTGTGGACAAGAGTCTCCACAGTCCCCTTTTACTTATAGTATTTTCCATTATTAATACTTTTGTAATTGCACTAATGACAATCATAATATCGGTATATGCCACATATCTTAATCAGAAAATGCTACATTCAGAATAAAGCCTAATTTGGAATATCCAAACAGAATATGCTGTTTACATGCCAAATTTGGAATAGTGTGATATTTGGAATAATAGTGGAATATTAGCGTGCATTAAATGTAGGCAGTGACTCTCTCAAAGGGCAATAAATAGGAGAAGTAGAACTTTGCAGTAGACTGAATAAGGCATGTTTTTCATTCAAACACATCTTATTTTTGCTCAAGGGCAGCTTTGTACCTTCAAAATTAATTAATGAATTTCACTCCTCTGCCTCTCCATTTTTCACCTAATTTACATCACACAGCGTTCCCCTACGCCTCTGCCTGTCTCCCTCTGTCTTTATCTTCTCTCCTCATGCCCAGAGTGTCTCCATGGCTTTGCATCCGATTGAGATTCCACTTCTATTAGATGTAGATTACATTGACATTAAATAAATATTGCTTACAAAACCCACAGGACACTGTCAGATTTTTAATACTTGTGCAGTCGTCACAAGTCCTTTTCCTTTTCACTTTCTCATCCAACTTGCTCAAGTGCATCAGCTATATTACACCAAGCAATGATATGTGCATGTTTATTGAACAGTCATGTACATTTTGCCAGAGACATCAGTTCACAACCAGTCTTCCTTTTAAGTCCCCTTATATGTACTTACAGTATTTTCCATTATAAATCATTTTTAAGTCAAGTGTCCCAACATAATGGTATCGTTATATGCAACTAGAGTTGTACCAGTATTACGTTAACAGTGACACTTCTAATAACACAAACATTACCTTTAGCACATGGTTCAGACACCTGCTCAGAGTGCACCTGCAGGTCACAGATGCTGGGAGGAAGTATCTGAAAGACAGGAAGTGGGATGTTAATATTGAAATTGTACAATTACCCTTTGGCATTATGCAGTTCAACTCACAGCATACAGGTTAAACAAAAACAAATGATACATGGAAAGAGGGGGAAATAAAATGGTCTTTCTTTAATTTGTATTTCAAGATTTATAACCATGGATTTGTAGATAGTGAATATTATCATATAGGTTACTAAGAGGTAGGGGTCTTGTGATATTGACGATAACCGTGATATTTCAAAAATGAAATATTGATATCATGTCTATAACACACACATGATAATATCGTGTAAATAATCCAGCGTCTATTAAATCATTTCCTTTTATTTCCGCTCTTGCTTTGTCCCCCAACGCCCCACATACAAATGAGTATAATTAAGTTAAAGAGGAATTTGATTAGTGTTAATATTTTTATTTTATTTTATAGATATTGCCATAATGTTGTTATTGTGAATTAGTTTAGCCACTATAATCATGTAGTGAAAATATGATATTGTGAAAGCCTTACTTTAGGGCTACAAGATCATTGCAGGCACGAGTAAAGACCCAAGTCTATTTTTTAGTGCTCATGTCTGGCTACAGAATATAATCATTTAAATATGTGTAATTATTGTATAATCATGCTATCCATTCTTTATTCCCCACAGAGAATAGTTAAATATAATCCTATTACAGATCCAGCATCACCCGTATGTTCACTACAATTAGTGTCTCCAGTAATATTGTGTTCAATGAGAAATCGTGATAATCAATTAAGTTCATCACCAGCTTTCTTTAACTACACATGAATGTATGGACCTACATAAGCACAGTGCTTTCACTTTGTAGGAAAAGTTTGTTGTAAGCCATGTTTTTTATTCAAACACATGATATTTATGCACCAGCTAATAGATATATCCATTGTATGGCCAGATTGCATGGCATTTGCTGTGCATGAGTTCTGAGTTCATGGCTCAAAGAAGACCTCCTGATCCGTAGATCCCCCACTTACACCACCACATATACTGACATAAGCACCTATATCACAATTGTCCATATCAAAGGCTGCATAAAAGTCATCCAAGGCGTCGCCCTTTGCGGGACCATCTGTTAATTCAAGACAATTATTCTATTCTATATCCTATGGTTAAATGTATGTAGGCAGACACACACACACACACACACACACACACACACACACACACACACACACACACACACACACACACACACTATAATAACCAACATTCATCTAAATATGACTCTTCTGGCTACTGTCTTACTTCTCAAATGTGTCCTTTTCTCTGGTTCTGCCTTCTTTACTTCTCGCATTGTCCTTTCCCTTCTAATGTAAATAATGTCCCATTTACTCATTGGCAAATTATTCTCTAGAAGAGGTAAAAAAAATGATCTGTTCACGCCAAAGTCTGTTTATCATATTCAATAATAAGGATGATGCTTCTGGAAAGAAACATTGTCGTTGAATTCGACAATTGAAAAATATTATCCTTCAGATCATAAACACGATGGAAAGGAAATTGAGAAATTGAGTCAGTTTGGTCAGATATGACTCTATCAATCTTTCTCTTACTGTAGTCTACTCTCTTAAAGTGTGAGACAGATCCAGTTAGTTAATGTTGAATCCATATATGATGAGTTAAGGGAGACAGGGAAAATCCTTGTCCTCTGGATGTACCCGTCGTGTCAATAGAAATGGGAGAACTCATGCGCTAAATGACTCATTATGATGTCCATGCATGACATCCGGTATTAGCATATCAAATCATGCTAGTGCTGAGCTGCCCTTGAGTTGAAGGCAAGGGGGAGCACGTGTATATTTGCATGTCAGAATTAGAGGAGTAAAGCAGAATACACAAACCTGTAGGCCACACGCATCACATATTCTCTCTTCTCTTTCTAACACTAGCAAAGCCATTAGCAAACTATTGAGTTGTTACAAAATGGCAAAATCATAATGGTATCAAATCAAGAGCCGGAAACAATGTTTGTGCTGGTACTGATACTTTCCATCTGTTTTCATTAAAATTAAAATGAGACAGCTCATCCATCTTTCTGCCAACGTGATTTGCCTGTATCTAGGGAACAAGGAATGTGAAATCATTCAATGTCCAATATCCATTCAAATGACTATGCAACTCGTATGTGCAGTATGTATTTCAATAAATTAACCATGGCTGAGGTCATGAAAACCTTGCAACCTTCCACATTTCTCATGAAGACTGGATGCGAATTTCAAAAAGTGTGTTTGGCCTTGAGAAAGAAGTTGTAAAACTGACAGTTTGGAAGTCTTCCACATAAACTACTTAAAGTACAAGTCACCGCCTATGCCATATTGACACCAAGACAATAGGAATAACTGAAACTAAAACAAATAATCCAGCATTTTTGGAAGATGTTAAGCTGCATTGCTAGCCCAACAGTCACGGTAGCTTTAGAATGTCCAAATCAGCAGTTTTTTTTATGCCATGGCATATTTGTAGCCCTTTGTTAATAAGATAAAGGGTAAACCAGGTATAATTAACTAGAATCATTTGATTGATTGCATCAGTGTTCGTATTGGATTTTGATTGTCACAAGAATACCAACAGAGGAGACTTTTGTTTGTCATTTTTTCACCTGTTTCTTGACACTTTTGCAATTATTTCACTTAGGGTACTTTTACAACTGACCTGTTTGGTTCAGTTAAAACAAACTCAAGACCCTGTCACACATATCCATATGACAGAAACGTATGCTGGCGCATACGAAATATCGGCAATACGTTGATATAAATTAAGAGTAAGTTGTGATCGTTCGAAGGACGCAGACGATACGGCTCTGTCACACAGTTTCTTATGGCAGAAACATATGCCGGCGTATATGAAAAGTAGCTAAAGATTTTATCAGAGTCCAAATACGTCCAACTTTTCCACAGCGGTGTTGTAGCTGATGTATACATAACGAATATATAACAAATGATCATATGTATGTCAAACCTATTGATAGCGTATCACTTACTTATTTAAAACGTATCAGAGCGTCTGGCCAACGGAGCTGGAAAAGTGCCATTTGGTTCACGTCATGCTGATGCTGGAGAACGGCTAGAATGTACTCTTGTCGCAGCCTCTCAGCATCCTCCATGCTCTCTGATGCTGGGTTGATGTATTCATCAAGACATGCTGTGAAGAAGTAAGGATGAGCTACTCACAGGGACCCTATATACTATATTCAAACCCCAATAAGCTCTCAAAGCGCTAGCTGTACTGTAGAAACACGTTTAGTAAGTTACTCCGTCGTCAGGGATAATCTTAACATAGGTTACGAATAGGTTATCCACTCGTTATCAATAAGTTGGCTGTAGGGTTCACCGTCGGCCGACGTAGCCTATATCTAACGTATCTCTAACGCAGGGGTGTCAAACATGCGGCCCGGGGGCCAAAACCGGCTCGCCAGAGGGTCCAATCCCCATGGGATGACTTTGCAAAGTTTAAAAATGTGTTTTGATAAAGTAAAATACTGTTCCATATACCTGTGACAAAATGTTTTGTGCCTTTGTAGATACACTGATCTATAAATTGTAATGCACATGTGTAAATTATAAACTGAGGCATAATATTGTTGAAATTGCACCTTTTGTTCTTAAGAAATTTCAGTGATGTTCATAATGTTTTGTAAAAAGATAAAATTTGAACATCTTCAGAATGTCCAATCCGATGAAAATTCTGACTGACAAATTTTCATTTACACCAGCATACGTTTCTGCCATATGGATACGTGTGACAGGGCCTTTAGGTCGGTTTGCCCGGTTAGTATTGTTCATTTGGGCTGATGTGAAAGCTGTGGATCAAACCCTTTTGCGTACCAAGCAACCACAACAAAACTAAACCGTCTCGGTCTGCTTTCAAGCTGACTTTGGTGCGGTTTGTTTGTGTTGTGAATGCAAACGAACCAAGCACAGGATTTTATGATAGCAGATTTGAGATTTTAGAATGATTTCAGGAAAGGGAAGTTTGGTTCTGGAGCTGCTGCCCCCACCCCGGATAAGCGGTAGACGATGGAATGATTTCAAAAGTTTAACTACTATCCATAACATGTGGTCGAATACATCTTTTTACAATTGCTAAAACACATTTCTTGAAACAGTCACCCATTTTCTCAAAACTCAAGCTACATTCACAAAACCACGGACTTTTCTGGCACAAATCAAACAATGCTTTCAGATCATGCACTGTTCCAGTCAAAATAGAATCACCTACAGAGCATTCATTAAACACTACATAAAAGTGCATGTAGTTTGATTTAGTTTTATTGTAAATTAACACATTTTTGCAAAACTAAACAAAAGTACAATTATCCCAACGTATACAAATAACAAAGAAAACTTCATACGTAAATGAAAAGCACATTACAAAACGTCAACGTATGATTAATTCTGCCTCAGCAGCATCATGTGTAACGATACGATCAAGACAGAAGGGAGGTGGGACTCAATTGCACGACACAGAGGGAGATAAATGTTGAATGGAACTGGTCTTTACTGAAAACGTTGCAGTTGCTATGGTACACACATAGACAGTTGAACATACAAAGTATCAAGGGGTAATCCAGGAGCAGAGTCGGGTCACGGAAACAGGTTTGGTACACGGGCAGATACTCAGCGTAACAGCACAGCAGACAAGGATCAGGCAAGGGCAGAATCGAGTCACGGAATCAAACGCTTGGGAAACAGGACTAATGCTGGAACTCTTGACATCGAAGTACGAAGACGAACTGGCAACGAGAGACAAACAAAACAGACTCTATATACACACCAAGAAGTGAGAGGGAACGAGACACAGGTGAGGACACTAACGAACAGATTGGGAACACCTGGGGGTAGGAAGTAGAAACAACAGCGAACAGGTAATTAACAAAATAAAACAGGAAGTACAAACACAACACAAAACATCTAACGAACAGGCCGAGACCTAATATCATGCCTTTGTCATCATTGCCTGGTGTAGGGGTTCCGGTCACAGACCCTCCAGCGCCACGCAGAAAAAAACTCCTCTGTATGGGCTGTATGGTGGAAGGCAAACATTTATGAAGTGTTGGTTGATGTTGAATCATTTATGTATGCGGACTGCACGGTGAAAGCTGACATTGTCCCAAACTACAACCTAAATAGGAGGCCCAGCCTGATGAGGAACCTGCTGCTCACGATCAATCAGAAAATCCCGAAGACCACTCAGATATGTGAGAAGATGCTCGGTGTTGTTAGGCCCCAGGGTTGCATGATGATGGCGAACCCCCCAATTACTTATGGCCGCACAAAGGGTGACATTGCCACCACGCTGGCCAGGGACTTCCACAATGGCCCGTTGGCCAATTATGTTCCTGCATCTTCTTCTCCTCTTCGTCAGATTGAACCCTGCTTCATCTACAAAAATGCATTCATGGGGCCTTTCCATATAATCAAATTCAAACAATCTCTAACTGTACCTGTTTTCTTCTCTGAATGCCCTTATGATGGTGGCCACAGAGAACCTACTCTTTGTCCTGCTTCCCTCATTGTCAAGACATGAACAAGAACATGGTCTTTGACCGTTGCCTGAATTGCATCTGAAATGATGGTTCTGGTTCTTTCTCGGCCTTGATATCTTCCTCTTGGCCCATCATCTCTTACTTGTACTCTTCTTCCTCCTCTTCTTCCACCTCTTCCTCCTCTGCCTCTCAAAATGTTTTTATCCATTGTCGGTATTCACATGTGCACTCTGAACTTGCTTATATAGTGTGTTAAATCGGTTGATCACATCATTAGAAACAAGTGTGAACAGTTTTGAGTCGTTGTGTTTAAACGATGACAACTGTGTTGTAGTTGTGTTCAACTTTTGCTGCCTGTGTTTGGCATTTTGCAACACATGTGCATCACAGTGGGAATTGTGTTTTAAAGTAAAGGAGAATGTGTTTAGAGTTTTCAAATAGTGTCCAACTACTTGAACTTGTTTAGGGTTTTGCTAAAAGAGAGGTTGATTCGACTAATGGATTTAGGCAACTGATCATTTGGTTCAGAGAATGGGGTTTAGTGTTTCAGCAATTGTAAAAAACTGTAATACTAATAATGCTTATCGTCAGTTATTTCTTTGTGAGCTCTTTGTGACAGCAGATAACATAAATATACACATCAGAAGCATTAAAGTACTGCTTAAACTCCTGTCAGTCACCAGAATTGGATTTCCCCACCTGGGTCCTGATGATGCATAGTGACAATTGCCAAAACTGACTGTTCGTATGCGTAAACATACCTGTGTTTCCACATGTGAGCATAACTTCCAGGCTTTAGCCCACAAGGTTACAACGCTAATTGCTTCACATTAAAACAAATTGATTCTGCATTTAAATTCAGGCTGAGGCTCCTCTTAAAGATTACAGTCTTACATGATGAGTCATGACAAATTATGCAAGATAAATTGTTTTAAACTGCTCTGTCTCTGCAAATCACCATGGTCATGGTATTAAAAACAGGTCTCACAGCAAGCCATTACACAATTATACGCAAATTAATGAACAAATAAACAACATGATCAATCAATAAATCCATTAGGTGGACCAGTCTCTTGGGATTTCATGGCGTCTGTTACAGAGGACAGTTGGTAACAAAGCTAATTGGTTCTTAGCTGACATCTTAAATGAATATATGGGTTGGAAAACAATTTAACAGAATGCTTCTTTACCATCAAATTACCCTTTTCTATCCTCTCTTCAAATATATAAACTATTAGCACACAATGCACGTTAAGATACACAAGCTGAAAAGCTGATTCACATTCAGCTCCTCAGCTGTTTAAATCAACTTCTAAATGGAATTTACTGTAACTTTCAGCTCTCCTCACCACACTGGCCTGGTCTCACAGTTTGGTCAGTCAGCTTAATCGGATTGGAAATATTAAATGCTGGGATCAGCAGCATAAAAGGACTGATTTTGACAATTATGATATGCAGTATCACAGTGTGGAGCGTCATTATTCTGCAGCGGGCAATTCACCTCTGCAAACTGTTCCCCCACACCCCACCTGTATTTTCCAACATCTTGTCCCTTTATATATCAGGTTTTGATTAGCCTGGTATTCATGTTTGGCAGGAAGTGAAAAGGAGCTCACCGTGTTCGACCAAGACGCAGTGTGACTTGTACCAGCCAATCACAGCACGGTAGTACTAGCCACGGCACAGTAGGAAGGGAATAGAAGAAACACTCTTGGGAAAACAATTGCACGGCTTGTTCTTTCAGGAGAGCACACTTTGAAAACCACCTAGCGCAGAGGAGCAACTGTTGCTTTTGCTTCTCTATTTTATTTTTGCTTTGTCAAAATAGCATCAAGGCGCAGATACGCCACAGAAGAAACTCTTGCACTTCTTTGGTTAAATAAAAAGAATGGAAAATCAGGAGCAGTTTTCTCACAGATGAACAGATATAGCCCAGTTTGTCCTGAAAAAAAGATTTACATGTATATAACATGATTGTGAATTACAGTGTTGAGGTTATACATGTATTATTACAAAAGGACATCAGGCGGACCAAAATAGGAAAACATGGCTTAGACTTGTGGGTGGTATTAACTAGCTTTCTAAAATTTTTTTTAAACCAATTGGTCCAGATGAAGCTTATATTCTCTTTGCCGTGTCCAAGAAATAGCATCATTTTTCAAATCATTGTAGTCAAGTATGTGACACTGAGAAATTAAGCTGCATTGGGTCAGCCATCCAATGGCATACACATTGTGTTGACAGTTCTTATATGTGTGATCTCTAGCAGATTCACAATTGTGCATTAACAGATCCTCCACCCAAAGTATTTTGAGTATTGAATGAACCAGTCCGCCATTGGCTGGATTTAAGAAATATGTTCTCTCTTTGGCTTTGTGGTTTTGCAAATTGAAGAAGTCCTCAGAGTCCTACACTACCTGTTTCATCTTGCAGCTGCAAGGAGGGAAGACTCATGTTGGTGACTAAGTGTTGTAAATTTCCTCAGCCATTTTGTGTGCATCGTTGGCTGAAAAACCTGCCAGCAGTAGAAGGATCCATTGTTAGTTGGCCATATATCATCACCTATGTGGATCATGTCAAAGTGAAGAAGCTCCACAATCCAAGATTGTCCTCATGATTATTCCAAGTGAAATACATTAAGGGGATTAAGAGATTATGTTTTTTTCCATTAAACAATTGTTTTGCTAGCCTATTATTTTGCAGTTCAGCCTTTTATAAGTGTTGTATTTTATCATTGAAAACATTGCCTAGTATGAGTCGGTTATGAACGTGACACAATAGGTGGGAATCAGGTAAAAAAGTAAAAGGTCGTTACTCAAGATCACTGAGGAAAAACATGGACAAAAGGAATTGCAAAAAACATGAACAAAACTAAACTTGATTTAGGCAATATTCTACAATAGTTTACAGCTTAAAAACACTGGCTCTCTTAGTGGTAAAACACAAGACGAACTGGCACAGGACAAAGGGAGACAAGGACTATATATACCCACACACACACACATGAGGTAATGGGAAACAGGTGGCAACAATCAAACAGGCGGGAAACCTTACAGACAGAAAGTGCTCTGAAACGAGAGGGAAAGGTAATTACAAAATAAAACAGGAAGTGCAACGACAGACAGTGCATGACGAGACGAGACATGAGTGACTGTAACTTAACAAGTGAACAATGAGACAAGATTAAACATAGACTCTAAACTAAACATGAAACATAACATAAATACATTAACACACATGACGGGATGTTACAGAGTCATTGTCATTGACATGTCCCTAGCCCTAATATATGTCCTTACACATAATAATTTAAATATATTTGGAAATCTGAGATTGGAAAGTATTACAGATAACATTCTTGTATTTATCTAAATGCAGATAGATGATGAGATTAAACAATAATTTTAGAAGTTCCTCTTCAATGAGACCAGAGCAGAGGAATTTATGGCCTTCAGTTTCTTGGATGGAAAATCGAGTTGACAGCTTCCTGCACAAAGCCATGAATGGATATGCAGAACTTTATAGGAGAGGATCCACTTTGAAGATGAAAGGAACAACACGGGAAAGACAATAGCATATAGCCAACAGAGGAAGCTGAAGATGACTTTTAAGAGCTACGCAAGAAATGAAGCACAATTCCAAATGTATGCGAAACTCTAGAAAAGGACGCAGAGTGCCTTGCAGAGAAAGCTGAGAATACAACAGGGATCAATACGGCAGAACTCATCACTAAATCCAAGCAACAGTGCCTTTATAGACAGAGAGAAAGAAAGGGTGGATAGCCCTGTTGATCACAGTTTTCCAATAAGATTGCCACCTTGCTTTTTTTGTATGGCAAGAAGCCTTGTCTATAAGTCAGTGTTCTAAACAGTCGACTCTCCTTGCTCTTTGTTAGATAATTTATGCATTATCGCATGCATCCTATTCAGAGGTGGAAATCCAATTAGCTTACTCTGCTCTTAATAGCTAGGTTTTTACTACATGTGGGCCTAGCCTTTGAACTGGGTTATTTTATTTGATGCTCTCTGCCAGATGGCTGGATCAACTGGATCGCCCATGGCAGAGTTCAGACAGTATTCCTGGAGTCATATTTCTACTGGAATCTCCTCTGGAAGAGCAAATCAATGATTTAATCCAGTTGCTTGTATCCATCCCACTTAGCAATAACACCGTGGCATGCAGGATAAATGAAATGGAATGGGTATTTGAACTAGGGATGCAAAAATGCCATTTTCCACATCCACGACATGCGTTGTCGTAGACACATGCAGCGACTTTTCCTGTGACGTTAAATCTCTACCGCTTCAATTAGTAAGTTAACGACCCCTGGTCCAAGCCATCAACCTGTCTTTTAGACCCGATTCCAACTGTTTAAAGAAGTTTTACCCTTAATTAACACCTCGTTATTAAATATGTTCAACCTGTCTCAATTATCTGGCTACGTACCACAATCCTTTAAAGTAGCTGTAATAAAACCACTTCCTAAAAAGCCTAGTCTTGATCCAGAGGTTTTAGCTAACTATAGACATATATATCTAACGATATCTAACCTTCCCTTTCTCGCTAAGATCCTTGAGAAAGCAGTCTCAAAACAGTTGTGTTATGTTTTACATAATAATAGTTGAGGTTTTTCAATCTGGATTTAGAGTTCATCATAGCACAGAGACGGCACTGGTGAAAGTTACCAATGACCTTCTATTGGCATCAGACAAAGGACTTGTCTTGTTAGACCTCAATGCTGCTTTCGACACTGTTGATCATGACATTCTGGTTCAAGTCTGAGCGATCTCAATTTGTATGTGTTAACGATAAATCCTCCATGACAGCCAAAGTCAGTCTTGGAGTTCCGCAGGGTTCTGTACTTGGACCGATTCTATTCACCTTATATATGCTTCCTTTGGGCAATATTATAAGGAACCACTCTATAAACTTTCATTGTTATGCAGATGATACCCAATTATATCTATCAATTAAACCAGACGAAACCAATCAATTGGCTAAACTTCAAGCATGCCTTAAGGACATAAAAACTTGGATAGCAACTTCTTGATGTTAAACACAGACAAAACTGAAGTTATTGTACTTGGCCCTAAACGCCTCCGAAGCGCATTTTCTAATGACATAGAAGCTCTGGATAGCATTAATTTGGCCTCCAGCACCACCGTAAGGAATCTTGGCATCATCTTTGATAAGGATCTGCCTTTTAACTCCCATATACTTCTACGTAACATTGCAAAAATAAGACACATCCCGTCTCAAAATGATGCAGAAAAACTAGTCCATACATTTGTTACTTCAAGGCTGGATTACTGCAACTCATTGTTATCAGGTTGTCCCAAAAAGTTGCTTAAGACTCTTCAGTTGATCCAAAATGCAACGGCACGTGTATTGACAAGAACAAGGAAACGGGATCATCCTGTATTAGCTGCTCTGCACTGGCTCCCGGTAAAATACAGAATAGAATTAAAAATCCTTCTCCTGACTTACAAAGCAATTAATGGTCAGGCTCCAGCATATCTTAAAGATCTCATAGTACCTTATAAACCAACTAGAGCAGGGGTGTCAAACTAATTTCAGTTCAGGGGCCACATGCAGCACAATTTAATCTCAAGTGGGCCGGACCAGTAAAATCATAGCATAATAAACTATTAATAACGACAACTCACAACTTCTCCCTTCGTTTTACATTTGAAAATCCTCAGAGAAATTATCCTTAAGCTGTAATGACCAAAACAAGCAGTGACTGCTTATTCATTAAGAATTATTTAAATTCTCATTTGAGGAGGATTGCAAAATGTATTTCATGGCCATTTTAATGATTCACTCACATTCTGACTGAAATATATTTTTAAATGATTTTCTGTCACAATGTCCATTAGACAGAAAGCTAATGGGAAAGCACATACATGATAGTAAAACAGACTATAGTAAGAGCCACATTATCTAACACCCCCTTTAACATCTTTAACTGAATTGAGAGAAAAGAAACAGTCACAAGCAGGAAAGTATAAAAAAATCCAGGGGACTTTATAGCAATCAGCTTTTAATGTGACACTGCAACATGAATACATTTATATTCCCTATGTAGAACTCTTTACTTGAGATTGCGCTCATATAAATTAAATGTCTACTGGCTGAAAAGATAAGCAACAATTTTTTCCTTTGCTTCCTTGCTCTCTTTTGCCTTCTTCTTAGCTTTATTTAATACCTAATTTCATTCTTCTTTTTCCAATTTTCCCATCTTCCCACACGCAAAAGTAAGAATACATGACAGTAACTCAAGAAACTAGATGTTCTTCTCTCCTTTCACGTCCTCGAGCTCTTCTGGGTGGGGGGGGGGGAGCCCAAGGCTTTCCTTGCCAGATGGGATATGTAATCCCTCCAGCGTGTTTTGGGTCTGCCTCGAGCACTCCTCTTAGTTAGATGTGCCCAGAATACCTCCGCAGGGAGGCAACCAGGAGGCATCCCGATCAGACAACTGAACCGGCTCAACTTCACTTCAAATTTGAGTTCCTTTCAGATATCAAAGTTTCTCAGCCAGTCAAGCAGTGCCAAAGGTTGAACCCAGACTGCGAAGGGAACTGTCTGCATACATCTGCAATCTCACTCTGTTGGTCATTTGTCAGACCTCATGACCATAGGTGAGGACTGGAACATCCGCAGAGTAAATTAAGATCCTTGCCTTCAGGCGCAGCCTTAAGGGACAGTCCTGGCTGCAGACTTTGCAATAGTGATCTTCATTGCAACTGTATGATCTCCAGCGTGCTTGGTACATACAATAGCCTATAGGACAGAACTCATTATATTCGACTAGATTTACATTAGTTTTCTAATATGTCAATCTGAAAACTAACTGTGAAAAGGTACAATACTTCCCATTGAAATGTTATAGATCAGAAGTAATAAAATAACAATACAAAACAATAAATATACATTCACAGTAGAAGATCCGTCTCTTTAGCTGTTAAAATGATCCGCTATGTTCTGTATGTATGTATGAGTTTTGTCGGGTTGTCTTGTGAGTAAAAAGGAAAATAACTACAGGAAACTACTCAGTCATTCGGAAGTCATCATCTTCCATGTTATTTAGACGTAGAGAACATGTCATGTGCTCCTACAATTTGGGAACATTAAGAAGATATTACTTCTGCTTGCTGAAGAAGTTCAGTCTGTCAAATGCTGAAATGGCTGTAAATGCCTCTCATCGAGAAAATTGTCATCTCTTCCATTAAAATCTGACACTAGGCGATGTCTAGCTACCAATTGCATGCTCTGTACAAGCATAATGCTCTCATCTGCCAGGCAACTAATACAACCACAATGCTTGGATCTATACGGGGAAGAAAAATAATCCCATGAAATAGGATTCAGGTTCATAAAGACAACTAGCCTTCCCACATAGTTGCCATAACTATGCCATAGCCAAACACTACTATCCTGTAAATCCAGCTGAATATTGTATTATGTTTGTATTTACCATTTCCTTCTTACATTTGCCGTTTGTGAAGTATGCAGTGTAACTCCGGAATAGTCGTCTCTTGCACCAAATTGGACATATGCATCTTCTATACTGTACCATTATGTCCCTTGTCTAAATTGTGTTCTCCTTGTTTTTCTGTCTTTAGTTGTCTTCCTGTTTTATCTTGGTAGAATCTCCCTTGTCTCTCGTTTCAGATACTTCACTTGCTGCCCTTGTGTGTTTCCCGCCTATGTGATTATCAGCCCAACCCTGATCAGCTTCCCCTGTTCCTAATCACCTTCCTTTACTTGTGTATTTAGTCTCTGCTTTCCCCTTTGTCTATGCCAGTTCGTCTTATCTGTTCTAGTGAGCGTTCCAGCAGTAATCCAAGTGTTATACTTTAGTTCTTGTTACCTTGCCTTGTCACGAAACTTATGTTTAGTCAAGTGTTTTTTGTTACTCTGTTCTATCTGGTTTTTGGACAGTCACCTGTTTGTTTTTGCCTTTTTTTAAGTAAAGACTGTCACTGAAACCTTTTTGCCTGTGGGTCGTGCTTTTGGGTCTATTTCCTGCTGACACCCTGATAATTTATGATGTAGCATTGTGCTGTAGGTAGTGTCATGGCCACTATGTAGCAAATTCAGTCAGTCAGGTGTGACATACAGTGAATTTCATATAAAAAAAAGATACTAAAGTGACGTTGACATGCGCTGGCGTGTCTATATTTACTTCGATGGGGTTGCCCTAGTAGGGCACTGACTCATTCTAAGTGGCATGAAGTACACGTCAGAATAGCAATAATTGACCATTTTGGTAATTTCGAAGCTAAATAATTTCGAAGCTAAATAGACCTACTAATCACAACCCGACAAAGTGGCACCAAGTAATATATAACTTCCATACTTTTCTCTTTAAAAGGACCAGTGTGTAGGATTGAGGGGGATCGATAAAGAGAAATGGAATATAATATTTATAACTATGTTTTCATGAATGTATGGACACTTGAAACTAAGAATAGTTGTGTTTTTTCATTAGCTTAGAATGAGCCCTTCATATTTACATAGGGAGCCTGTCCTCTACACCAAGTCCACCATGGTGCACTGCCGTGTTTCTACAGTAGTTCAGAACGTACAAACCATTAACCAGACGCTGGCTCTAGAGAGGGCCTTTCGCCTGTATGATTATACTCTCTCAAACACAAAACATCCCAAAAATGTACAGCACTATGAGCTATACAGCACAAAAAAAACCTAATTTACTCATTATTAATTTATCCTTACAAATAGTCTCAAGAACAGGAACATGTTGCATCAATCTTATAATCCCTCAAGCTGCTGGTATGGTACATGAAATGGCATTTGTCATCTTCTCTGTGCCTTTGTTCCTCTTGGCAGCGGGGATTTCTATCTTGTTCATCCACTGGCATTTTGACTTGCATTTAATCTGCATTTCACACTGTTTCCATCATTTTCATTCTCATAATTTTTCTCAGCTCCCATCAAAATAAAACAAATGAAAAATGCACTGTGGAGGGACAATTTCCCCAAAGAAGTCATACAGTGACAACGAGTCGACAGGAGCATAATAGTCTGAGTGGTGTGGTCACTGTTCATCTCTCTGCATGCTCCTTGATAAAGGAACCGCCTGTATTTTCAGTCTGGCATTTCAGCTAAAGGCACAGGAGGCTAAACTGTTCCTACACTCACAGGGCACAAAACCCAAGTGTGTGTGGTGTGTGTGTGTGTGCGTGTGTGCGTGTGTGTGTTTGTGCACGCGCTGATGGGACCAGCTGGCAGGACATCAGCCTGTTGTGGTTTATTTGATGGAGGGGGTCCAATGCCAACTGGGCATCTCCCGTTTTACTGCTTCGCTAGACACACACACACACACACACACACACACACACACACACACACACACACACACACACACACACACACACACACACACACACACACACACACACACACACACTGATGTTGCCCTTTAGTCCTATATACGTAGCCATTCTGGTAAACTGCAGGGGGCAGATTAGCATGTTGAATTCACTTGTTGAAGAGGCACCAGGGCGAACAACATTGCAGCCATATTAAGCAAGGGCATTACACAGAATGCATTCTGCTTGGATAATGTGTAATTTCAGTATGTCAGTATATCATATTCGGACAGTGCTGAAATCCCTTGTGGTGCTCATTTAGCTGTATTTTCCTGTCTTTGTTTAAGCCAGTCAACGTTGTTAGCATTACCCGCCCCGTCTTTCTCTCTCAGGAAAAGTATGTGTACATGCAAAGTCAAGTTGTTCAGAACAGCAGTGTCTTTTGATAAAAACCCAGGGGAAATGTGCTGGGAATTGCTTTCATTTTGTAAAAGATGGGGGCTATTCTTTTCTTTTGTGTTCAGCACGACCAGGCACAGCTGTTTGCACAATTCAATACCAACTTCTTAACAAATGGATTTCCCTCCTCTGTTTTTCCACAACCTCTTCCTCCCTTACAGTTTTGTTTTGCACAGTTGCAAATGATTTTCTCTGATACATCAGAAAAAATGTAATGAAAAAGTTAAAACAGGTATTTTGTTTAGACAAAACAACTACTACTACTACTACTACTACTACTACTACTACTACTACTACTACTACTTCTACTACTACTACTACTACTACTACTACTACTACTACTACTAATAATAATAATAATAATAATAATAATAATAATAATAATAATAATAATAATAATAATAATAATGCTAATAATAATAATAACATGTGAAAAGTTTAAGAAGTAAATTACAGGAAACAATCACCTTTGTCACTAGCCAGCTGGTTGTTAGTAACTGCACTCTTTGTCCTGTGGATACTTCTAAAGCCTTAATGAAATATTCATTAAAGGTAGTACCTGGCTAAACATGGCAGCATAGAGACTGTTCTGTAATTGAGGGCATGGGATCCAGGTTAGTCCAACATGTCAGGAGAGAGGGGCTCATTCCAGCAATCAGTGAGCTCTTTATGTGGAGAAACGGCCCCTTGTGTCTTAAGGCAGTGGTCCCCAACCACTGGTCCGTGGGTCATTTGGTACCGGGCCGCACAGAAAGAATGAATAGAAAATATTTTATTTTGAAAAATCACCAGATACATCCGTTTGTCAAGACACATTACTTAAAAAATGAAGCCCACAAGCTAGCAAAAAAATGAGTGGAAAACGTTTTTGGAAAGGGGAAAAGACCCAATGAGGAGACAGAAGAAGAAGAGCCTACGGCTTCCAAGAAAAAGAAAGCTGCATTTAAAAGACAATATCAGGAGTCCTACTTAAAATACGTGTTTCCCGCTACAGGTGATTCTCATGCGCCGCTCTGCATAGTACACAGGCTCGCAAATGAGGCAACGAAGCCTTCAAAACTGCTTCGGCACATGGAGACCAAGCACCCGGCATTAAAAGACAAGCCCTTGGAGTTTTTTTGACAGAAATAAACATTAACAAGAAGGACAGAAGCAATTACTGATGGCCACCACATCAACAAATGCGAGTGCACTGAGAGCGTCATACTTAGTGACTAACCCTATTGCTAAGACGAAGAAACCTTTTACTATTGGTGAAGAATTTATACCACTATATTCGACCGGCTCGTTGCAGAGACACAAGCTCAGGGCTCCCACTAATTCCAGCGTAATGGTGAGTTTTTTATGCACTTTATTTCGTCATATTTATCCCCCCACACTTTGAAGGCCGGTCCATGAAAATATTGTCTTACATGAAACCGGTCCGTGGCGCAAAAAAGGTTGGGGACCGCTGTCTTCAAGGACAAGTGTGTACGATTTAGTGGCATCTAGTGGTGAGGTTGCAGACTGCAACCAACAGAATATCGCTCCGTTCACCTCGTCCCTTTCCAAGCGTGTCGGGGAGCTAAGGCGGCCATAAGGTAACATAAAAATATGAAAGTCCCTCTCTAGGGCCAGAGTTTGGTTTGTCCGTTATGGGCTACTGTGCCGGACTCGGTGAAGACGACCAACTCCCAATGTAGATGTGAAGGGCTCATTCTAAGCTAACGAAAACAAAGCTATCCTTAGTTTCAGGTGTTTACACACTAATTAAAACATAGTTATGCATATTATATTCAATTTCTGTCAGTAAATCCCCCTAAAGCCTTCAATCGGGTCCTTTAGGAAAAAATGCATCAAAATCACGTCATTCATTACAAATCGAAAGGTCAATATACATTTCAAAATTCATCAATAAACTGTAGGCTACAACAAACAAACAACAAAATGCACTCATGCGCTTTGCACAGATCCGGTAACGGTTGAGCCGACACTAAAGAATATAAATATTTATATTTAGTTTAGTGCAGTAAGCTAACAAGCTAAAAGCTAAAAATATGGATAGGTCTTACTAGAAGGATGTGTTTTGCTAGGCTTATCTGTCCTGTATAAATGATCATATTTCATATTAAGATCACACTATCCCCATAATTCATTAGATTATTAATAACAACATTTTAGAAATAGTCATAAACTGAGAGATGTAGGTCTTATTCAAACAGAGTAACATGCATTGGCAAACGCCAGGGGGTAAAAATGATGCCCTTGGTGGTTCTTATGTCAAAGCAAAATATACAGACAGAGGGAATATATTCTTTTAAATGTCTTTTAATATATATGTTTCTCTCCTTTCTCACAAGAAAGTCAGAGAACACACTCAGAGCTGTTCCTGATGGGATTTAGTGTTGGGATGAAGGGCACTTCTGCAGGGTGTGTGGCAAGGTACACTGAAGTTGAAAGACGACACAACAACATCAGAAGGGTCTCTTCGCTGTAGGGAAGAGACCCTATTGACTGATGGACAGTTATGTCTGATGCAGATAAAGCTAAAACATTTTCAACATGGAGTAGCCAGGAGGGCACCACAAATTGTGAGGGAACATATTTATTGTAGGAGACGTGTTCAGAACTGCATACTATGTGAACCTTAGAGATATTTATAAGTCACAAAGTTAGTCACAGTCTTGAGGCCCATGCCTGCTGTGTATATCCTTCCTCTGCTTCTAATTAGCTGCCCTGTCAGTGTTGGTTTTCTATCAGCTTCCACAAATAGCACCTTACACCTTTCTGGATTCACAGGCTGATCCATTTGGATTGATTTTCCTTTTCTCTCAGACGATCAGCTCATCAATATATTCAGTAATGACAAGCTGCAGTTTGGTGGATGCTCATCAGGTCTTCCTTGTAGATTCTTAGTGGAGACTTTATCTGGCCTGACTGAAGCCACACACCTACACCACAATCTGCCTCGCTGCAATCAGTATGACTTCAAAGGCTGATACAAACAGCACTGGGGAGATGAAATAAATCATTGATATTCCCACTTACATCTGTTGAATTCTTGTAAAGCTGCAGGTATCCGAAGTACCTTGTGATCAGTGTCTTCATGCAGTCTTGGACATGAAAGAACTCCAGCATGAAGCTGATGAGCTGGTGCAGGACTGACCCATAACTGTCTAACCAGAAAACAAGTGTTTATTTAAAATAGAAGTGTTGAAATAAAAATGCAGAAAGCACTAAAAGTTTAACTGTGTACACTCTGGGTTATTCCCTCTCTTTCAGAGAGTTAACTACTGCCGCCAGGAGACATTTGTCCGAACACAAACAGAAATGGAAAAAGACAAGTTGTGGTTTTTACAGGGAAACATGGTGGAATTATTTATTGTCAGCGTGCAGGAGCTTCCTGTCAGCTCTATTTTTTCATTCTTTACTCCACTATTTCTTACACTTTTTGTGTGTATAATCGAGTGACCTGAATGAATGCCTCGGGGGAGATACCGTTTAAAAGTGTGCACCCTCAAGGCCTGCACACCAGAATATAAAACGGTTACATTTTGTGGCAGAGGTAATAATAATCTTAACAAATGTTCTGCGTAGAGTTAAATTTTGGTCAAGTGGCAACTTCTGGGTCTGAAAAGTGAAGCCAATGCAGAAAGCCACTAAACCTGCCTTCTTTTAAATATCCACCAGGGGGGACTCCACAGGTTGTAAAAATAAGTCCGGTTACATTCAAGTCTATGATAAAATACCCCTACCCCTCACGTGATTTACTACATCAGTAAACATTTTCCTACTGCGTTAATGTCTCAATCCCTAGTTTCAAGTCTTCTTCAATACAGTAAAATGTCCATTTGGTAAATTATGGTCCCATTTAGAGTGAAATAAAAGATAAAGCAGGGTATTATTTAGGGCGTGGCTACCACGGTGCTGTCCGGTTGGGTCATCATCGTGTTTTTATCTTACAACTTTAACCTGTTCACTGTGTGTTTTCACTTCATGAAAGATACATTTAACATTTTGGTTTCAACGTTTGGTTATACTTAGCTCCACTTCTCGTGTATACCCTGTGGTTTTTGTTAATGAAGTCAGCAAGCAATTGTGAAAATACACAAAAATCTTGTTAATTCCAATTAACACATCACACACACATACATGCACACACATTCACACAGTGACATATTAATCACATCCCTCCTTGTATTTGAGCACAGAACAAATAATAGGTGATGTCTTTCATTTCCATTATAAAACACTGCTATTTTCCCCCAAAAAAGCAAGTGATTAGGAAGCAATTTATTTATTTGGATGTTATGCTGTACATGCAGACAGCCATTGTAATTTCAGACTGTCAAATAAACATATTGCTTTACTTATCATAAAAAACAGTTCTAAAAGAAAGTCTCATTCTACTGCACTAATGTTACAATTTGTTCCCTAGCCATTATAAACACCATATGTTTCAATGCAATACTGTATTATGAAAATGAATTTAAAAGAAGCCATTATAAACACTGTGACATTCAGTATCTATAATTGGGGAATAACAAACAAAAAAGCCGTGCCAAAAACTTCTCCAAAGTCAGATGTGTTGTTTAGGTGCCTTCTGGTAGTGTTTCAGATGTTTACTGTACCCAGCAGACAGATACTGCAGGAGACCAGCTCAGCAGTCTGACCAAGGACAACAAGAGGTTATTAAGTAAATATACTCAGCAATTGTTGCCATCCGTTTGTCTCCCCCCCTGTGTGATATGGATTGTTTTCAAGTAACTGGTGGTGAAAATGGCCATCTCATTATTTTTAATGGGCGTTTGAGATGGGCTCTATTGCAGTGGTGCGCTGTCATTTAGATACCTGTGAAGAGAGCAGGATGAAAAGGAAAAATGGATAAGGTAAAGGGGGGAGAGTCTTCTCCTTTGGGGTAGAGGTGCACTCTTAACTATTGTCGAAGTCACGAGAATGTCTTAATGTGTGTTTACTTTGATCAGAGTTATGCTGACAGAGAGAGTCGGAAACAAGAGAGAAGAAAGAAATAAGAAGTACGGATAAAATATGTTCTTTGTCCACTGAGGCTCTAACCCGGGCGGCCACATCACATGCTAATTCTGATCATTTTTCTATCCACATTAGTCAGTTGGCTAGTGAGCTCCTCTTTAAGCCCCCACCCCACCAACACTGTGATTAGGTGCACATATCTTCTATAACCCCGGAGCTGCCAGCAGCATGAACAAAATGCCATTTTTTCACCGCGTTTTCCATCTAGATGAGTTTTAATTAAGTCTCCTTGCCGCGTTCCCCTGTGGCTGCTCTAATCAGACCACGGGTGCGGTGCCTTTTTCTCGCTTGTTTTATAAGGGATCCCACGGCATCTGTTGAGCCACTCACTGTAACACCCCCTCTATCAGTCTGCCGCACACTGGGAGGGACACAAAAACATGGGCACTGGGGTGAGCATTTTGATACAGCAAAAGACAATCAGTGGGTGGTTGTCGTATCATTGATTAAGATTGGTGAGGTTATTACACTGCATGGATATGCACAGATGCTCCCTGATGAAGGCCAGGTAATAACGCTGGACTACTAATTCATAAAAGTAGACAAAAATAATTGAAAATAAGATGCTTGCTTTAATCTCACTTCTTAATCATTTTGCATTTATTGCATCTTGTGAGATATATTGTAACTAGACATTGCAGTTCTGTCAGTGACATACTAATGTTCAGACGACCCTTTATTTTGAAACCCTATTTGTCTGGCAACTCTTTATCCCCAAATCAAACCCCTATTGCTCAGAAGGCAAACTGATCTGAAAATACACACACTCACCCTTCAGCAAACAGAGCACATGGCTAATTATGATGCAGATTACCATCATCAGACCTTCCTCTAAACATTACCAACTCAACCAACAAAGGCGACAAGTACCAGCCAATTATAGGCGGAGTAGGGCAGGTCATGCCTTCACCAGTAGGAAATAAATCTTAAATATACAATGTTTTGGTCACACGTAAGGCTGACTAAAAACGTGAGACAGTTCAGGATTTCATTCAATTGATATCCTTTCTGATGTTGATGACTGCAGTAAATGGCCATCATAATATTTTTGGGCTTTAGATCTGCAAGAATGATCTCTATGCTGTTTAGAAACTCCAGAGCAGTAGCCAGTTAAACCATTGAACACCATATAAATAAACTGTACTGCTGTGTTTATTTCATAAACAAAAACTGTATTACAGTTTTTGTTTATGGAATAAACACAGCAGTAAACTCATGTAAAGTTCAAGTGCCTAAAAATTGTACTTTAGTACAAATGTTCTTAGTTACTTTCCATCCCTGAAACTAACCCTTTGTTACTTCCAGGGTCTAGGAGCATTTCATTAGCCAACAACATTTTGTGGTAAAACATGTTTAATTTGAAAAAAAGTTCTGTTCACTTCTACTGTGTGGGAGCCAGATGCTGGTGTCAATGTAAGGGTGACATTTGCAGCCCACAACAATTTGTTGGCAGGAAAAATTAAAAAGCAGCAGGAAACAGCATTTTCTAAATCCTCATGGAGATTACATTAGTTTAAAATTGTACTAGCTGTTAACGGTTATGTTTAAGGCTCAACTATTCAGGCTGGTTAACACTATGGGAACATACTGTACAAACCCCTCACCCCCAAATTTTTTTTTTTTATGTTTTCTTTACTATTCAGCGGGCCAACAGGATTTGATGAGACCCTTCTCATGTGATGAAATCTGGACGGAGGTGGGTCCCCTTGTGTAAGCACAATCGTTGTAAAAATTCCTTTGTCCCCCTGTCAGTTAAACTGATCAATGAGCATCTCATGGAGGATAACCAGAAGGACAGGGATGCACTCAGATATCGGCAGATATTTGGGTTTGCTTGTAAAAGGGAACGTGTGTATGTTTTTTTAAATGTATGATGAATTTCTGTAACTCTTAATAGAATCAACGGCTTGGGATTAATTGGGTGGGTTTTGTTGTTGTTTGTTTTGTTTTTATCTCAGGCTGATGTTTGCAGATGTGTTATTTATGTTAATTAGTGTTTTATTGTAAGGTCTGGTCCTTATGCAGCAATTTCCCTTTTTTCCAAGACAATTTTCTCCCATGGGAGACAATAAAGTAACCATAACTGTAATTAGCATTCGAGGTACTGCTGATCAAATCTGCCAGCAACAGTTGTCCTTTCAGCTGACAAAATCAACAATTGATGGGTAGAAATTAAATCAAGGATTATTATGAATTCTGAGCGGTTTCTGCCACTGCTGTCATTGTAAAAAAAAATAGTAAACTCGTATCTGCTTTGCAAAAATGGCAAGTTTGACAATAGTCAAAGTAATTAAGTAAGCGAGATGGCGGAGAGGCATGAAGAGAAAAATTAAAAGCATGGAAAAAGAGTTTAAAATGAAATCTCTTTGATTTGTGGAAAACTGTAGTTTTCACCATTTTCTGCAAGAAGAAAACTGATAACAGATTATACATTAAAACTGGAACTTTTGTCAGAGAGAGTAATTATCATATGGGAGAGACCATAGCGACGGAGCAGTAGCTAAGACTATGGCGGAAGCTATGACGGAAAATCCTTAGAAGTGTCCAAGAACAGTTTATGGAGTGGACGCTCCAGCTAAAATAAAACTTGGAGTTCAGAGAAAGAATTAAAGTAAAATAAATTGGACAGTAAAACTTAAAGAGAACGCTCCTTTAGGCCCTGGGGCTACGGATGTTTTCATTCCCTTTATCCTGGTATTTCTGCACAGTTGCAGATTAAGATTAGGCTACAATAATATTATTAGTAATATACTATTTGTAGAATTAAAATCCAGTGGTGGCTGCCTGGGATTGTTTCCGACTCTTGTGATCCAAACATTTCCAATAACTCCAGAGCTTCGTAAAGTCTATAACCCTGCGGTCAAAAAAAGGCGAAATGTGTTGAAAAAAGAAAAGATTAACTGTGTTCCCTGGCAGCAATCTAACAGGAACATACATTACATTTATATAACTACTACAATAATTGTGGGTCTGGCCCCCGGGACTAGTCTTCGACAATCTAAATGTAATGGATTACCTTTTTTTTTGTTATTGTAGGATTGTTCAAGCTCCTTACTCGGCTTGAGTCCCGGGGTTTTTGCCCCAGTAAGCATTAAGGTGCCATTGCTTCTGAGTTTGGTATACGTGCGCTAGCAAAGGAAAGTAGCCACAGACAACACAACTCCGGTATATTGTGAAATACAGAGAGCTTGCCCTTGCAGCGATAGGCTTAATAAGCATTGTGTGAATTATCTTGGCAAGGGCTTGAATGTAACGGACGTTCCTTTATATGTAAAAGTCCCGCACTCCAGCTTTAAATATATACTGTATATATAGAGTCTGTTCCTGTATCTGGGGAACATGTGAAACAAACACAGTATCCTCATTAACTGATCAGCAGAAGTTGGAGAAGTGTTAAACATGGCTAACTTTGTTGCTTTCAGAATGTCACAGCATACATCTGGAAAAAGGATGTGCTTTTGTATTATTAATTGCTCGATACATTTACACAATGACACATCCCAAGTATGGGTCGACTGGAAGTCTGTCACACTTTCATACTTAATTGTGCAAGAAATGAGTCTAATCATAAGTTACTAAATCAGTGTTTGATCTCACAGTAATCAATAAAAGAAGATCTTTTTTCATGGATAACATTTCAATCATCTATACCATCCACACATGTTCATTTCCAATTGTAACCGCAGCTGTGTATTTACAGCGTATTTGTCTGTGTTTGTCCAAGTGCTTAGGAACTGTGCAGTGATCATCCAGTTTGAACAGGACAGTGAAAAACAGGGAATTATTTGTCCAATTTCATTACTTTTTTGTTGATAAAATGAAAGTATCAGTTGCGAAGTGTTCATTTCTAGAAGAAAAGGCATTGTCTTCTCGTGATTATGTTTTTTCTTCCTATTCAAAAGGATCAGACAAAAAAAATCCAATTGGAGACGGTTCGTAGGTTTGACGCCTTATCATCGCTCATCTCTCCGTGCATCACATTTTCTGCTTGATATCCACATTGTTCTCCTTTTATTTATGGGTCGGATCTAAATGAATTAATTTTTGATTTTCACCAGCCTGTCTTTCTGTGCGGAACAATGAGCAGTGTTGCAAATTAAAGCGTGATTAAAATTTGTCACATTTAGTGTCGTCGTTTCTCAGTAGGTAAGGTAGCGTAAGGATTAACACTTAACAGTAACAGTACAGGTTATAATAATATGACCTACAGGCACCCATGTGTGTGTGTGTGTGTGTGTGTGTGTGTGTGTGTGTGTGTGTGTGTGTGTGTGTGTGTTTGTGTGTGTGTGCATGGTCCATATGAAGCAGGAAAATAAAAGGCATTTTTTAAAAACCTTTCAGTATTATAGTCTAAGCTGGATTTAGAAAGTAATGACAGGGATCTCATTACTGTCTAAAAGCAGAAAGCCTTTGTTTAAGTGTGAGACGTCTCTCTGCGTGGTGGGTATCATTAGCAGCGGAACAAGATGAGGAAGTGACGAGTCCCGACTTTAAATCACGTCAGTTTAAGAGAAATTCCACAGAGATCTCAAGAGGGTGTTTAAGATTCTACCTGCCGTACTGGGCAATGTAAGTCAAAGCACCCACACACTTTCCACACACACAAAGGTCTATCAACTGGCATATTAAGGCATGTCTTCCCTAAAAAAACCTACATATTTCATAGCAATTAGGAATAGAATAGCTTGGAGTGAAGTGGATGCACAGGTGAATCATCTACAACAGCTCTGTACCTGGTAACGCTCCACGACCTCTGGCTGGGTCATGAACGCAGCGTGGTCTACTGGGAAGCAGATTAATGAGCGCCTCCCACCCACTTGTAGAAGAGGGTTTTACAAAGCTCCTGAATCTGCAGGAAAAAAACAACATGTTTTTCATCCTCCTCTCACCCAATATAATAATCTCTCTTGGTGATTCACATGTTTCCCTCATGCTTAGGTCTAGTAATGATGATCAATTAATTGATGATGCGCATATTCTTGAATTCTTGAAGCTTACAGGAACCCTCATTGGTTGATTTGTGTTTTAATTTGTGCTTAAAACTGTCTTGAGCTGCAGCTAAATCATTAACGTTTACCTTCTGAAACTTAAGGCCCTGTCACACATATCCGTATGACAGAAAATTTGTCAGAGTCCAACTTTTCGGATCGGATCGGAAAAGTGAACATATACAGATACTTATGTCTAGCGCATCACTTCCTAATACAAAATGTATCAGACGAATGCCCAACGAATGCATAAGATATACAAAAATATGTTGTATACAAAATATCGGCAACACGCTGGTTTACGTAGATATAAGGTAAGGTATAAGTAGTATTCGTTAAGAGCAGGCGGTGTTACGCTGGGGTGCGTTGTTGAACGCTGATGTTTTGAGCATATTCAAAATTACCGGACGTACCCGACGTGTGCTTCATAAGATATGCAGACGTTACGTTAGACATACGTGAATATGGAATACGTAGGTGAATATTTACCTATGTAAATACAGTACGTGAATACTTACCTACGTAAATATAGTACGTAAATACCTACGTGAATACCTACGTGTCTACGTTAGAGGTATGTTAGATATAGGCTACGTCGGCTGACGGTGAACCCTACAGCCAATTTATTGATAACGAGTGGATACCCTATTCCTACCCTATGTTAAGATGATGTCTGACGACGGAGTAAGTTATTAAACGTGTTTCTACGGTACAGCTAGCGTTCAGCATGTTAGCCGTTCTCCAGCATCAGCATGACGTGAACCAGATGGCACTTTTCCAGCTTCATTGACCAGACGCTCTGATACTTTTTAAATAAGTAAGTGATACGCTATCAATGTTTGACATACGTATAATAATTTATTTTGTATTCGTTATGTATACGTCAACTACAACACCGCTGTGGAAAAGTTGGACGTATTTGGACTCTGACACATTTTGAACTAATTTTCATATACGCCGGCATGTTTCTGCCATACGGAACTGTGTGACAGGGCTGTATGTCTGCTGTGTTCGGCGTAACGTCTGCGTCCTTCAAACGATCATAACTTACCTTTAATTTATATCAACCTATTGCCGATATTTCGTATGCGCCGGCATACATTTCTGTCATACTGATATGTGTGACAGTGTGAAATTCCTGCACTGACTGTTATTGCGTGTTTATGCAAATATACATCTTTATTTGTGTGTGTTTATGAGTGTGTATACAGTATGTATATATTACAATCCATACACCCAAGAATAAAACTAAATACACCCTGGATTTGAAGGCGTAACAGACACAGAAACTCTCATGTTTACTTATGGAAATGTGTGAGATGATTGCAGCAACATTTATCACAGCCAGAGTAAACTGCGGAACACAACTCGATTTTTTTTTTTTTTTTTTTTTAATTCAGTTTATTATATACAGTATATCAGTCAACCTGGTCAGCCTATAATTTATATAATTTATTCAAACCTGACTTACATACATTATTTGTTTTGTAAATAATTTATTGCATTTTGCAATTATAACATGTCTGCTGTATATCATTTAGTTACTTTGTAGGTTTTTAAGTTGAATTCATTTGATTAGATTTTTTAAAATCTTATTCATGATTTCGAAAAAGGTTCTTAAGGTTATAAAACAGATACTGATACTCACTGTGTGAAGGCACACACACACACACACACACACACACACACACACACACACACACACACACACACACACACACACACAGCAAGGGTTAATTGTTTTTCTGCATTTTTCTAAGTTTTATGAATTGTTTCTTGATTTTATGAACTGTACCTTGTTTTATTTCTTCATAATCTCATTCATACTCGACGCTTTGGCAATATTGTCCTTGTTAAGCATATTGAATCTTGTAGTATGGTGAGAAGAGATGCAGATGCATAAATCCTTCCCAGCGAAATAAAACTTGTAAAACCTACGAATAACAATTAAGATTTGAATTAAATTAAATTTGGCAATAAGATAATAGATAATTATTGTGTAGGAAGCTGCACAAATAAGGAAGAGGGCAAACACAAGAATAGTTGTCTTCCTGATTGAACTTTCACTAAGCTTCTTGTCTTGCCACATGCAGTTTGGGTCTTTTCACTCACAACCTAAATAATTAGTGGATTACAGGGTTGTGCTTGTCAACAGTGAAAGGAACCAGACCACTCACAAAGAATGTTGGGGATTCCTAACTCTCTAATCATCTCAGAAACATGAGCACCGTCAATGCAGCAGCACTGAAACTAATGCTGCAGGGGCACTTTTACATATGTCTGTGTGTGTAAATCAAAAAGCACTGATATAATGTTCACATTTGTGTCACTTGTGCCAGAAATTCAGGAAAGAGATCATTCTGAATCTCTCAGACAAACACATAATAAAATAAAGCACTTTTGTTTTCCCTGATCTCTATAATCAACATTGTGATGATGTCCTGCTTTCCATTAAAATTCCAAACAACAGAAAAATGCCTCTCAGGGATAAACTCATTTGGGAAAGAATTGGCAATTTTTTTCCTGCTGTGGGATAACATCATACGGTATATATATTTTCAGGAGTACATACCAGTCATTTTGTACCATTAATATCTGGCAATTGCTGTTACACTGTAAGGAGGAGAGAGGCAGACAGACTGACACAGTGTGAAAGCTAAAATAAAATAGAAGGGAGGGAGGAGGTGGAGGGCAGCAAGGGATGAATGAGGATGATGAAGGACCAGGGCAAAGATTATCCCCAGGGCTTGTACTATGGCTTCGTTCCTCCAGCCTAAAGCCCCTTAAGGAGGTTAGGGTCAGGCAGCAGCCCAAATCAATGGGCCGAGAAGGGACCGAGAGGCTCCATGCTAATACCTGCTCCATGATAATATCGCCTGCTGACTCCCTGCTGGGCGATGTCATCCATCAGCCTGCTGCTGCCACCTGCACAGATAGAGGAGGAGGAAGAGAGAGACTCGGTATTATACAGATAGATAGATGGCTGAATATTGCTCTTGCATCTTTGCTGTATATCCCAGAGCTGATTTTAATAAACGTGGTAATATGGCAGCAGGAAGTCCCTGCACTGTGTCTCTGGCCCTTCAGACAGAGAGACAAATGCCAGCTCTTGCAGGTCTAGTGGGACGAAAAGATGTTAATCCATATATTACATATTACTTGCCCTAGCATCAGCGTCACATGGCAGATATATCATAGTAGCTATTGATTGGCCCCTGTCCTGACAAGGGCTTCTAAATGAGATATTTCATCCTCGCGAGGAAAGCCCTCCATATTAATTTTCTAACCAGAGGCCCACTGCATGGCCAGTGTTGTTTTGTCTCAAGTTTAATTTAGTTTAATGAAAGGTTTAGTTGTTCTTTCTGAAATGATGCTCCATCTCCAGAGGACAGTAAATTCTTCACGGTGGAAACACTCATTAATCTTAGAGGCATTTAGCCATGTTCAGCTCCGTCACAACCTTCTGAATGTTTTTACGACTAAGCAGAAACACAATTTGCACTTCTTAAACTTCCTTGGTGTGATGTGATCTTCCTGTTGATCGTTCCCTATTGGATGTGTGCTTATTTCCAGGTTTAGTAAACAATTGTGATAGTGAAAAAGGCAAAATACATAAAAATAAAAAATAAAACAAGAATAAGGCCTGTGCATGATTTTATGAAAGCAAAACTCTGGACCAAAAGGCAAACATTTGGTGTGGTAGAAAACGCTTTGTCTACTTTTAGTGTGCCACATTAGAAATACATTTACATAAAAACCCAATAAACAATGGGAGGTACATCAAAAGCTGCACCAGGTACTCGATGTTGAGGACTGAATCAAGGTTGAATACATAGATATAAAATGCTGAGGTAGCAAGCTGGCTACAAAAAGTGCCTGTCCTTCATGATGAAGATATTTTATGGCAACAAGGACAAATGATTTTCTATAGATGTTTTTCTTTTCTTTTTTTCGTAGTACCGACAATATTAACATCAGTTCAACTTTGGTGAACATTGATACACAAATCTCCCCCATTTGTGCTGACTTTTGAGAGAACAGGAACAAGGTATCACTTTTCCCCTTGATCCGGACGAAATGATACGATCTACAGGTGTGAAAGCCCCCTCCGCCATTTCCTGCTCCATTACAGCCATGGAAATGTCTTACAACTTCATAATGATTCGATTCTGTTACATATGCTTATTAACAGGTGTATTCAGGACATGCTGAAACACAACACTACTCGTGATAGCAACACATGCTTCATCTCTCTCCGTGCTCTACTGTTTATGTCTATCTCTGTGTGTTTGTGTGTATTCACCTCATGATCATTACTACCAGGCCTCACCGGCCCTCGAGACACTTTATGTATGTTTTCTCACTTCCGAGAATTACCTCATTAGCCATTGTAGTATATATTACTAAGCTCATACCAAGGTGTTCCTCTCAGGATTTTCCACGTTTAACAAGGCTGCTTGTACTGAAATATCTTTTTTTACACAATTTTGCATATAAAAAAAGCATATCATTTTTTTACACAATTTCTCCTATCCACACTTGACGGTAGAATAAATACTTAAAAAATATATGCAAATGTTGGCTGTACACGCACACGTTTTAGAGTTTAGTTATTGCAATGGGTTTATTTGGATGTAACACATCATTTATTCAAAGTATCTCATTTATAAGTTAGACCACAACCTTTGGGGTCAGTCTCTTTGCTTTGTTCCACTAGAGATAAGAGCATGCTGTGGGTGTCAGTATATTTATAGATGCTATCTCCCCAGTAAAGCAGTACTTTAACTGTTGCCTCTCTTATCAGTAGTGTCCTTCTTTCAGCATTTAAACCGACCCAAGACTGTAATCTAATCACTCTCTCCGTCTCTTTCCCTCTTCTTCTTTTCTATCAGCAGAAATGGTCTGTGCACAATTTAAATAGACAAAAGGACATTTGAGGTGAGGCCTGCACTCCTGTGTTTGTTTCTAATGACAGTGTTTTCCCTCCTTTTATTCTACACACTGGGCTCTACGAAACATTGTGTTAAAAGGTCTCATTGTGAGAAGATAAATATAGTGTGGGCTATCTATGGAGGCCAGCAGGAAGTGTGAGGGAGAGACTCTATAAAGGCACACAAATTATTCTCATTAGCTCCCAGTTGAATCACTTAGCCAGTTGACTTCCTGTATCTCCCAACTGCACTGTTCGCTGAGCTGCCCTTTAGCCATCTTTAGGGCCACTGAAGGCTTTCTGTCTTGCTTTTCTTTTTTCTTTCTATTAACCTTCCTCCTCTGCTTAGACATACTGTTGATTGGGTTCTCATTTATTGTTTTGTTTTTGAGCATTTCATTTAATTTTTTTCCCTAACAAGTGTTAGTCTCTTAGTCTGTGGAGTTGATTCATTACATTCTTCCTCTAGTGACAAATGTGATTATGGAAATGCTAAATGAGCGGGGTATTGAAAAGAAAGATGGGGATGCAGCTGCTGTAAAAGAGCTGGACTATGATGTATGACTATGATTGCATGCACTATATGGTACGCACTTTAGTTCCATTCTGGGAAAATCTTAAGTCATCACACATTGGCTGCCATATATGCTGATGAGTATATGTTTTACCATAGTATAAAAAATGTCCATAAATATACGTCGCTTATAAGGTTGCTCACCTGACAGCTAGCAGTTGGAATTAAATAGTTTAGCTTTTGAATTTTTGCTAAAACCACATATAATTCTGTAGTTGGTCTAATCTACTTTCCCACCACGTACGAACCACACCAGAGTCTGCTTGGAAAGGGGATAGAGGTTCATCTTTTCAGGTGGACTCGGCTCAGTTGTTTAGTCAGTATCAGAGTTTGACTGGCAACTTTCAGACCAGGCTAAAAAAGGGAAAGGTGGGCATTAAAGAAATACTTACCCCACAACCTTGAATTACCTTGAATTCTTGTAGAAAACACATTTTCTTGCCTCCACGGTAAATTAATAATCAAAAAACGGAGGAAAACTTTAATGAATTGAAGTAAAGGGGAACCGCATTTAACAACAGCAAAATTACATGAAAAGACAAACTCTCCAAACACTTTCATTTTCGCTAAAACACAATGTCTATGAAACACATACCAGACACACATGATTAATTAGTCATATTACAGAGTAACCCACTGGTATGTATCCAAAAAAAACCAGATACTGAAGATCGTATGTCATTGCTTCTCTCTCATGTCCTAATGGAGGAAGCAAATAGTTTAGCAACAGGTTTGTGTTGTTATCAGAGGAGTTTGTAATGTTGGTAATGGGCTGAAGCGGCCAAATGCCAGAGATAATCCAATGGTAATTAAATGCAACTCTGCCAGCAAGAAAAAAACGGCAAGAGGGCCAGAGGGAAAGAGAGAATAAGAGAGCAAGAGTGATCCACTGTTGATTTTTCTGTCTATGTTGTTCGACAGCGATCTGTCTTCCACTGGCAAGATCAATATACATCGGGGATAAAACAGTTAATCATGACACACAAGCATTTGTATGGGAAGCACACACGCACGCGTGCACACACGCAGGCACACACGCACACACACACACACACACACACGCACACACACAGGCCATACAATTACACACGCAATTATGCAGGCTTGTTTGAGCTGACACCAGAGTGTATCTGTCACTGAGCTGGGCCTGAAAAAAAACGCTTAATTCACTTGCTTTGCATTAACCTGCCAGAGACGTGTTAGTGTTAACGCCTTTAATGGCTTTTTAATATTCAGAAAAAAGTGTCCTAATTTCAAAATCTGTCCATAACCACTCAAAACACATTTCAGCACCTGTGTCAAGAAGGTATATGCTCGATCCCCCATGAATAGCTGTCCCTGTTAATGTCATGGTAAAAAATAACTGTCCATCATATCCTGTATTAAATAATGTTAATAATGTCTGTGTTACTTTATGCTAATAATTGCAGGTTGACAACCAAAGCCCTCTGGTGTAGATTCATTACTTATCTGCGCTAAACGTGTGATTTAGTCTACAAAGTACAATACATTTGAATGTCTTTCAAAGAGTTGGTTCAGGCTTTGTTTTGCCAATTAAATCAGTATCCAAGAGTTAGTTTGAACATTTTCTCTATGTTTTACTTTGATTATTTTGATTCAATCTAAAAGCCCCGTGTTCCACCCACACAGGTGTTTTCACTTATGGTGCCTGATTAAATTTCCTCTGAGGACTGTGTGGGAGTGTACACACTGTGCTTGATTGACACCTTTCTGATTGTTTTTATTGGTTCAATCTCGTGACCAGTAATTCAAGCATACCCAGAATAAATGGAAAGAGAAATACCTAATTGGCTTCACATGGTCTTTAATAAATGCATAGGCTCCCTAAAAGCTGCATTAACTGACTAATGTTGGACACATAATGGCCTTGTAAAGTCGATATGGAAAACATCCAGGCTTGACTATAGTATAGTATAGTATAGTATAGTGATAGTATCCTTTATGGCAGTATCCTTTATGGCAGTGGCTCCCAACCTATCTCCGTAAGGGACCCCTTTTTTATCATGGAGTAAACTGAGTAAGTGACATATTTTAAGGATATTTCATATTAAAATAAATGCAGATCAACTGATTAACTGTACAATTAACTAGTGATATGTCCTTCCGTGTCGAGGCTTCGAAGCGTGTGTGGAGTAATTGCGGAAGATTTTTGTGAAGAGCGTATCGATGCTTGTGTTGATGACGTATGTGATGACGTTTGACCCTCGCAAACCTGCCGTACCACGTGACTAATTCAGGAACAGGTTCGGCGTGCGATTCGAAATATAAGGGGGAGTGAACCGCAATTGAGCCCCCTCATAATTTGTGGACTTCCAACTTTATATAACTATGAATTTGTGGGTTGTTGTCGTAGTATGTGTTGTTGCTGTTGAGTTGTTTGTATTGCGTTTGTATTGGATCATTATGGAGCCAGCCAACTAGCAAAACAATTGTTATGCATGCCAGCATCATCTTCCCAGTGAGCAAGTAAAGATACCAAATCTAAATTTGTTGAAAGAAGAATGTACATCCCACATATTTAAGATCTGGCCCGGTGGCGCAGCTCGTAGAGCAGGCGACCCACTTTCAAAGGCTTGCCGCAGCAGCCTGGGGTTCGAATCTGACCAGTGGCCATTTGTTGCATGTCATTACCCTTTATTCAATCTTAAACTGTACTATCATTTAAGGTGTAAAAAGCCCACATTTTTTTCCCAGCACTCAATCTTTATTTTTTTAAATAGAACATGATATTCAGTCTTAGATGCGTGCGTCAAAGAATTTAAGGCAAAGATACTTCAAATCCACTGTAGCGAGAAGCTGCGAGTAATGAACCCATTTTCGAAACAATTGGCTGAAGTGGTTCAGTGCTTCACAAAAGCTTCATTTGCCCATCACTACTTCACACACCTAAGCCATGCCATTATAATCACTCTGCCGGTTTTACATTCACTGTCCACTTGATGGCGCAGTAGAGCAAATAAAGCACCATGAAGCTTCGGCCCATGAGTGAACCAATTGGATGGAAAGTTTCAATGCTTCATGAAGCTTCATCTCAGCAATCACTACAATTAACCCAAATAGTAAATGCAATTGTTAGGGTGCTGTAAAGGAGGACCCAAATGCAGTAAACAGACAATGATTATAACAAATAGCGAGCTTTAATATAACAAAGCTGTAAACACAAAAAAGTACAAAGCAAAAACAATGGGGGCAGGCTATAAAAATATGAAAAGGTAACAAGTAAACTGGAAACACAAACCAGTGACAACACGAGTGACCACGTCGGAAACATCCAGAAACAAAGGTGTAACATGAATGACAACAGACAAAGTGACTGAAGTGCTATATAAAGGGAGGAACTAATGAAGGGAGTGACAACAGGTGAGGTGGCTGCAGAACTGATGGAACAGGTGAATGTAATCAGGGCAGGAAGTGAAGTGGGCAGCAAAGAGAGGAGAGGAGAGTGACAAAATAAAATAGCAAACAGATCAAAATACAACCAGATCGTGACAGCTAGTCATGGGCAAATGAAGCTTTTGTGAAGCACTGAACCACTTCAGCCAATTGTTTCGGAAATGGGTTCATTACTTGAAGCTTAAGGTACAGTGACCTCTACTGGCGAAGTGCAAGGCTACAGTGGATTTGAAGTATCTTTGCCTGGAAAATTCTTTGACGCACACATCTAAGACTGAATATCATGTTCTATTTAAAAATAAAGATTGATGATTGTGTGTATGTGTTATTGAGAAGAGAGTGCTGGGGGAAAAATGTGGGCTTATTATGCTTTAAATGATAGTACAGTTTAAGATTGGATAGAGATAAGGGAAATGAAATGGAACAGATGGACACTGGTCGGGTTTGAACCCTGTGCAGCAAATCATCTGATTGGACCGCGAACCAGTCCGGTGATTCATTCAGGAAATGAAGCAGTTACTGCTTCGGACGTCATATGTCACGTGATTTGAAGCAAGCTTCGAAGCAGTGGTTCTATGTAATTGTAGTCCAGAGTTTGAAGCACGTATCGACACTTCAGTATCACACTGCCATCATTAGTGACAGCAATAACTGCAGGAAGCTTGTTTAAAATGAGTGATTTATATGAATTTTGAGTAGATTATTTCCTGTGAATAACGTTTAATACATGTCTTTCTGTATTATGTTATTTTTGGGATTTTTTTAATACACATTTAGATTTACTCCTGTGTAATGCCTGTCAGTCAGTTAGTCAGTGGGCAAGAATACCGAAATTCAAACCAAACTGCTAAAACTTTGAGAGCCGATCAAAAGACTTATAATCTTCATGTGGGGCTGATCCTCTGTAGTTTACTGGGCACTAATGTTAACCGGGGAAGTAGTCCATGTAACGTTACGTTAGTTTGTTTATTGGACTAAATCCAGAGTGGCAGAAACTAGAAATCGACCCGTATAATCGCCTTGTCTTCCCTCTGGCGGCTCAGCCAGGAGAGCAATCCGCCGAGGGATAAGAGAGGTCAGCAGAGCCGGCACTTGGCAGCCACCTCCGTCATACAGAACAACGGCAGCAACAGGGAGTCTGCAGTTTGGGAGAGGAAAGAAGAGTGACTCACTATTGCCTCTAGAGGAACAAGTGGTATTACAAGACTGTACTGCTAGTCAATTAGATGCTAATTACGTTTACACAACGTCAACACTGTTACCTCTTCACACTCTGTTGATAATGTTAGTTCATTGTTTTAATGTTTTAGGTTTAAATTCTGCCATATCTTAAACATTGAACCTTCAATAAACTCCAGTATATAAAGAACTCTGCCACCCGCCTACTACCAGTACCCGCTCAAGTGATAACATTCAAGATTCTACTCAACACATACAATGCCTTCCAAAAATGCCCCACATCAAGCAGACATGGACCAACATTAGCATTCATTTTGCATTGTGTTTCTGGCCACCTTGCAAATGTAAATCCAGTATTCACTCTCCTTTCAGCTCACTTCTCCAACAACTCCTGAGAAATATATTTAGTAGGGATGGCGCATCATTTTTCATCATGAAATTATGAAAAATGTAATAGTTTATGCGATGTAACTTCCAGGCGGCGGCTAAAACGTGTATGGAACGTTCAGTTCGGCTCTTTTCAGTTGACGTAGGTCTGTACGAGTGTGCAATGTGTGTGCAATGCGTTAGTTAACAGAAACTAAATTAAACAAAGTAAAGCTCACCAAAATGTCCTCTCTTTCTAACAGGGACAGTCCATCTGGAGCAATTTGTGGTTAAGTACCTTGCTCAGGGGCACAATGGTGGCAGCCCTGGTATTGAACTCAATACCATGCAGTGCTGTGTTTTAGAAGCTGCACCACTAGACCACTAGGCCATCACCACCTGACTCTTTGGTCAAAATAAACAAATTGACAGAGTTAGAAGTGAAAATTTGATGGAGGGGTGATTTAAAAAAAATTATGAAATAGTTCACAGGGAATATCGAATGGTATTTTGGCTTGAAATGCGCATTCCTAATATCTAGCTCTTTAGCTTCTAAAATGCTCTACTTTGGGTAGAGCACTTCCATTTGGTGTTGGACAGTTAAATACAGTGGGTTTTAGAGATCTACGCTGAAAATAACCTGCAACAGCCAGAATGTAGGTTCATATGATCCGTGAGAGTGAACCATCACAGTAAATGTGTTGGCCATAAAACCAAAACAGTGGGGTAAAAGACCCTAAAATATTTCATAGAGCTGAGGTGATCTCTTTACACACATGTTAATGTCACCTATTGTTCATATAAAAAATGAAATAGTGCAGCTTTAATTTAATCCACCACCACAAACCTGTGTTCACAATACTTTGCATCGTGGGTCTTGGACCTTTTTCAAAAACAATAAACTCATTTTTTTCTTTTACAAATAACGGCTTGTTACGCCCCCATAGGGGGTAGGACTGCAAAACAAAAGTTAAAAGGTTGTTTCCTCCCTGGTCCCCAAACCGAAGTCTGAACATTGAATTGCAATGAAATAATTTATTACTATACAATGTGAAATTGTGACACTAAACTGAAGCAATATAATTCAGGGACTGAAAAATGTCTGTGGACTCCAACCAAGAAGGGCTTATGACAAACAATAAACAGATACTCCTGCTGTGTGGGGACAACGTATTCTTGTTCAGGACCTCGACTTCACAGGGACGGCCTACGTCTGCAAAACTCTCTTGCCAACTTACAGGTCGACATTATCAGCAGCTCCCTTAACTTGCCACATTGTGAGTATCCAGGACCATCCTGTGGTTATTTTGTCAGTTATGTCGTGAAATCTGAAGGAAAAGCTGGGGAGCTAATGGAGTCTTTTATCTATCTCTATAAGAATCCTCCAACTTTGAAATGCAGGAATTCTGTAGTTTTGAATACATGCCATTTTCAAGTTGCATCAATAGGCGGAGCCAGGTCTGGCTTTCAAAAAGACCTAAAGATCTTCTTCAAGGCAACAACTTTGCCTCACAGACGTGTCGGTACATTAGTGGAAAAGCATCTGTGTTGAGGTTCTTGGCTTTCTGTGCTCCCGCACATTCATCCAATGACTCATCCTTTGATATGATGCCTATGAGAATACAGAAATATCATTAAGCTAGAAAGGGGACCGAGTGGAAAGGACCTCTTGATTCAGGTTCAGCACATGCATGTAACATCAAACATGTAGTTAGTTTGGGCTATTGAATGACACAAGTGTGGAGCAGCCTTTGTATCTAATGTTTAGTACATGATCTATATGCTAGATGCTGTGATTGACAAAGTAGTAACATCTGGCAAACATAAAAGTAAAAGAGCATTGCCTTGGAAATGCAAATATTCTGGGTTGTAGTAATTTGCGCAGGAAACATCCCAGCCTTAGTAAAAGCTGCCTGTAGCCTGTAGCCTGTGATAGGTGCATCTTCTTGCTATTTTCTTGGCACTCAGTGAAGAGAAGATACAGGAAAGTTTTCATGATCTATGCTGTTATTCTCCAGAGTGTGTGCAGCCTCAGACTGCATCTGTAGATGTAATTCTTCTCTTGCCAGTGCACTTCCCTGCAACAACAACATGTTCCAACACCTTCTCTACTTGATCTCTGTGGGCTGATATATGAGATCCATGCAGCAGGGTGACTATCTCTGCTTTAGTGCTCTGATACAAACCCCACTGTTTATAATGTAATTTAGAATATTTAACCAAAATGACTAAATGACTGAAAGAAGTTGCTGCCTGCTGTCATTAAATCTGCCTATTTAAGCTACACTGTAATACCAACATGGAAGTATCTAGGCTGCAGCTCAACTTTATTGCAAATAGTCTAGAAGCATATCATTCTATATGATATGGCTTTTAACGTTATATCCAATAAGTGGATAAAGTAATCTTCCTTCTTACTGAGAATTAGGTCATGTTGCCTCAAAAACTTTGCTTCCACTGAATAAAATATCTTCTCTACATGAACTCCTTCTACTGCATGGTCAGTGATGTGAGGACGAGCAGGAATTAGCCACCTGTCACCCCGACAGAAAACTAATACCCAAGAACACCCTGTGACGACAAAAAGACAAGAGGTTACAAGAATTCACAAGTTCAGTTAAACATCAGCACATGAAGATACATAAAGGGATTATGAGACAAGGGGGTCCAGGTCACAGCCATCTACAATAAATGGCCGCCCACCTCCTACAGACGAACACCTAAACAGAAACACAAAATGACTATAAACAACACAGCCTCATTCTTTTGTGATATTGTGTCTTTTGTGTCTGTAGCAAGTGCCAACAATGGACATGCCATGAGTTGTTTTGTATCTTTAACATTACCAACAAAAACTCTCAGACTCTTATTTGTACTTGACACAGATTGAAAAGCAGAAGTGCGGTTTGGGTCAATAATGTAAACAGAGTGTTGTCGAAAACTCAGAGTGTGAAAAATGTTTAATTACTTACTTGCAGACTGACGTAAAGCTCTCTCAATGTGACCTTGATGAACACTGTGCTGGCGCTGGCATGTGCTGCGCTAGTAACTAACTTTTGTTCCACAGTCCGTTAAAAAGATAAAAAATGTAATCTTTTCTCTGTACTTTTTGTAATTTATTTTCACCACATTGCCAAGGAATCAAGGAATTATCTCTTTTTATTCTCTTGTTTTTGTGTTTCTTTTCTAATTTATCTCCCATATTCCTTCAGGGAAGACAGTAATGTGCTTGCAATGAAAGCTTCTCAGACAGAACCAAGCAAAACATGACAATAACTCTGTATAATACGATAAGTAGCTTAGCTAACCACTTTGCTGACACAACCTCTAAACTGGTCTCCCAAATCCTCCGCTTCAACTTCAGGGCTTCTTGTGTCAAATAAAATTCAGGCATTAACAGGCAGAGGTTTGATATTAAAGCCCCTGGGTGATGCAAGATTGGATTTAAAAAATTGTTGCAATTAGTGTGTGCACAGTATATTTTCAAATTGGTAGTCAATGTTTGTCTTGAGATTCACCACACTACATTAATTTAATTTGGAGAGGTCTTTGACTTTACTTACACTTCAGTCTATCAGACTGACAATATGATTCTGTGTTAGTGTGGGTGTGTTGCTACAGGGTGAAGTTAGAACATGAACTATGAACCATGACTTCTAGTTAGGTTTATTGAGGTGATGATGCTACACAGTGGTTTTGAAACAGTTCATTTATCACTTTAGAGCACAATGCTACAAGCTACAAGCTACACGCTACAAGGTATTCAATACTCGCAAACAGTTGCTCTGAGTTAAAAGTCAGAGGAGGACGCAACGTTTTTGGCGGACTACTCTGTGTTTTTTTAGCAACAGCTGCTGCACAACACAATGGTCTCATTGAAATGAAAGAAGATCTTGTTTTTGACTTTTTGCATGAATGTGTTTGAATGTGTAAGATCAAGTTCGTACGGATTGGGAGTGATCTGTTTGAAAAATTGGAAATGTGATCAACATGTGTACTCATTCGGAAATCTTCTGTAATCAGATTTGATTCCTTAGTTTGAATAGATTCCATAATGTATTATAACACAAAAAAAAACAACAAGGGGTTATAAACCTACTGTGCGCTACCTGCCCAGTACCAACAGACAAAGTAAGCAACTTGCTGGTGAACATAGTGGAGCAATTAGCCGCTAAAGAGCCACATATCTCCCTCAGGAGTTGGTGGGAAGCAAAACAGAGCTAAAATGAGAGTGAATATTTGACTAAGATTTATCAGGTGGCCAGAAATAAAATTTGCTCTGTGTCTGCTGGATAAAATTGTCATGAGGTAACTGTTTGCTAAGATTTGCTATAATAACGTTATAAACTAAATAGCATATCCATGTTGTGTTTGCAGTTAGAGTCCAATTGGCCAACAAATGTTTGGTAATCAATTAATGCAGCTTAAAGTTTCATGCAGGTGAGAGCACAAGGTAACACAGGAAGTACCCAAACACAGTCAAGCAAGGCAGACAGGGACAGTTCAATCATTTATTACTAAAGTAAAAGGGTATTTAAAGGCTAACAGGCAGAGGCGGGTACAGGGTCAGAATAGCTGGTGGCTTGAAAGCTGAGGCACAAAGCAACTTAACAACTTAGACAATCCAATGAGTGAAAATGGAATTGTTATATACTGCAGGGTGACAAGGGTAAGTGGAAACAGGTGAGCAGGTAGATGAGGGAGTGAGGTGGAAAAATCCGAGGGCATCCGGTGGTCTGGTTGAGAATAGCAATGAACAGGTGTGTGGAAGCAGGAACGTGGCAAGATGGAGGGACAGACAGGCAGAACATGACATAAAGCATCAACTGGCAAGGTTTTCTTCTGCAGAGAAACTACGAAGGTAAAGCGTTTTCACAATAGAGAAAGGCGTAACTCTAAGTACTTAACATTTCACTGCCAGTACTTTTATACTTTGAATTGAGCAACATTTGAATGCACTCATTGTGGTATTATCAGGGATTGAGTTCCCAGGCGTTGGTAGGATCCATGTTCAGAAGCCAACTCTCCTGAGTCTCTCTCTGTCGTCCCTTGTGTCAATACAGTCAATATACGATCACACAGTTCAGGCGCTGTCATTGACCTACTGTATCTTCTGTCTGCTGTAAGACGACTGCTCTCAAATGCAATAGTGAAATGATCAAGAGGTATAGTTAAGAACCAGCAGCATTAAGTACAGCCTTGGTTAACAGGTAGCATTAAACAAAAGTAAAAAAAAAAGTAAATCACAATTCTATGAGTACTAACAACAGTGACAGAAAAAATTCACAGAGGGAATTATGCTGGACGATAAATGTTCAGTGCCAAAGCAGAATATAATGAGACATTCATCTTGAGAAATGAATTTAAACGAAAGTTGAGATTATTGTTATTTAACAGTGACATGATTTAACATTGACTCCAGTCTGACCTTCAGTGGTTTTAATTGTTTAACCTTAACCCTGATTTTGGTGTCACTCATAGCAGTGAATATTTTGCAGATTCACACAATATGAACCTGTAATGTGCATCATTACCTTTCTTAAAAAACACTTGTTGTTGTAATTCACAAAGAATGGGTTGTGGCCATTGATAGCTCCATGAATTTCACTTCCCACCACTTGTTTCTAGATGTGATTTACAAAGGATATTGTGCTTATCATACAGCGCAAACACACCCCTAAAGTTTTGCAGCTGCGTGTAATTTCCCCCTTTTTTGTGTCTTATTGCAATTATCCATGTGGGCAAAGTTGAATGCGCTTGAGACCAAAGCCTCGGTTGTGAGGGTTGAGAGTCAGTCTGAGCCGGAAGTCTTGTCTGGAGGGGTTTGCAAGAGCTCCACCTCCATCCAATCCTTGACGGGCAACTAAGAGAAAGGAAAGGGAAAACTCTGAGCTAAGTGTCTGGGAAAGGAGGGAAAGGGAAGGAATAATTTGTTTAGTCATTTATATTATAACCATATTTCTCTTTAATTTTTTTTCTTATGCATTTTAAAAAGTGACATGTAGGGGAGCTTTATTCATTTATTTTTCATGACACAACTGTCATTGCATCTTGTCACTGCATCCCAAAATAAATGACTTTGAGCAGACCATACCTGTCAACATTGGAATTTCAAAATAAGGGAATTGTTTTGGCGGACTCTGCCCATATTTTTAACAGCTCTCAGCCCCCCAGCCCCCACCCATATAATGTAAATGTTAACACATAAGGGACGGGTAGGCTATATATATTCAGGAAATACATGGTTATGTAAAGTATGTATTACTTGTAGCCTACAGACATATTTATACTATTTATGTATTTTATTTATTAGTTAATATCATCTATTTATTTGATGATTGATGAGTTGTGTGGCTTTTGTTTCCCCCGACGAGGACTTCCTTGCGATGGCAGAGTCGGGAAACATGTCCGCTACACTGTGACTGAAATCATCTCAGAAGCTGAAGGCTACATTATTTTTGGCTCAAAGCATCAACATCTTTACCTCAGCTTTGGTCACTTGGTCTGCCTCTGAAACAGTTCTTGTCACCCATGAAGTCATTGACAGTGTATGTTTTGTGCCTCTTGGCGTGCTTGTGCTTGGACGATTGTTCATGCTGGTGAACATCACTTATTCCGTCGTGTACAAAGCTAAAATCTGAATGGCACACTTTACAAAAAGCATGAGTTTGCCCGACTCTGCTTTTTATTAAATAAGAGAAGGTCTCCTCTCATTTGTCTAGTTACTTGCATACAGTTTGAACTTGTTTGGCAGGTACAGCTGTGTCTCCATCTATCTCCCGTTCACTGTGACTCTCATCCATACGTTATTGTTCCTGTTTTCTTCTTCTCTGTGTTTACTGGCGGATAACGTTTTTCAGCTCATGTTAAACATAATACTGCCATCTGCTCTACCGGAGGCCACTGTACACTTTTTTTAATTAGGCCTTTTTTTTTTGAAAGGTTAAAAATACGGGATAATTACGGGAAAATATTTAAACGGGAGGAAAACGGGATAGAAGCAAAAACACGGGATAATCCCGGGAAAAACGGACAGGTATGGAGCGGACCCCCCTTATGAACGCACTTCACCAACTCTCTGAAGATGCTAAATAATTTCACTGTAACTGCGTGTGGCTATAGGTGCTGATCTTTGTGAATGGGACGGTTTTCTCTGCTCATTTGCATAGAAAGGGGTCAATTCTGCACCAAATATTTGCATATTACCTAATTTAAATATGTGCAAATAGCAGAGGAGCACTGAGACGCTATGTGCTGGGCATCACATATAGGGGTGCATTTCACCCTTTGAGGTGTTTTAAGAATAACACGGTTTCTTTTTGTCTTATATGTGCAGGTTTGACAATCACCATCAAACAGAAAGTAGTGAAGAAGACGAGATTTCACATTTCTTAAATTCATTTTGCAATTTCACTTTCTCAAGTTTTAGTTATATTAAAATTGAGGCTGCACATTTCATTTGAAGCCTTTTGGGCCTTTGATCAGTATTTTGTAAGAAAAAAAAGACATGCATCTTAAAAATCAAATACAGGCGTTCAATCAACCCCTGTTGACCGAGTAAGTGGACATGGTAAAGTCTGTTCTACGGCATACTACTAAGCTTAATTTATTCAAAGCTATTACAGTGTGGTTGGAGCCTTCTTGGTAATGAAAATAGTATTTTAAGTTTTATCCGCACAAGTGAACAAACATGGCCTCAGGTTCACTCTGGCCTTAGATAGCTTGCTTATTATCCAATTTCAAGAAACCAATATGATGGGGCAAGTGTAAAGGCCAGAGTTCTTTTAATTGACTTTGCCTCCACAGTTAATAAGGTAAGAGTGTAAAGGAGAGACAGCGAAAGCTATTAGTGACACTGCTGGCCACAATCAGACTTTTATACAGATTTCCTCTTGGCTCAATAAAGAAGTCAGGTATGTGAGTTATCTCTGTTTCACAGGAGGGCATGATGGGCGAATGAAACCTTGGGCAGCGAAAAATGGCTTTTCAGAAACTGGGATGGTGAGATTTTCTCTCACTATATTTCTGCAAAAGCTGATAATCTATTAGTGTAATGCAAGGACTTCATTTTGTTATTTCCCACCATAGTGATTTTACAGCTAATAAGAGAAGAAATTCATCCCTGGGTGCCACTAATCTCCAAGCTAATTCCTTAAATTGTAGTGCAAATTGACTTTATTTGTACAATATTACTGTAAATCCTCGGTAAATGGCCCACATTCTTTTAGATCATCTACGTACTTACAAGCGCAGAGGATTTCAGTGAAATGTTACCTATATCTAGAATTATAATATCCTACACAATATATATCACGTCAGCGAGAGTTTCTCTTCTAATCTTGCTTATGGAAACTGAAAATGCACCATTGTGCAGCGTATTGTCAGGACTACACGATTTGAAATACAACTCGATGAAACAGTTTTACCTTCAAGCTCACAGGCTTTTATTTTCTGCTGCTGGGAGCTAGATTGTGGATAATAATATATGATTGTTCAGTAGGTACTACATCCCATGAAAAGGCGAAAGGGAAGACTAAAGAGCACCTGCAGAGAAAAGAAAAGAGAACAAAATGCTAAACAGTCAGCAACAGGAGGTGGTAAAATGTTTACATTCGTGTGGCACAGAAATCCAGTTGTTGTTTCTGTTGACTTATCCCTGTTATCATTAAAGCATATAGTCTATAAATTTAGCCCTAATGTGTTCCTGTGACCACTTGAACACCCATTGAGTCTCACCTGTGTGAATCTATCCTGGGAGTGAATGTGCTGAGTCCATCTATGCTCCTCATAGTTACCAGGAGGAAAATCATAGACATCCGACCGCAAAAAAGACACAATGAGCCCAACCGTGAAAACAAATTGGTACTCTGGGGAGCTCGGATGCCTTCTTTTTGCTACCCGGCGTGGTGGGGACAACATAATAAAATACTTCAGCTGTTGCGATGGAGGTCGGTCCTGCAGTGTTAGTGCGTTGGAACTGTAAACAATAAGAAAATCACTATGCATGTTGAACAGCTCAGCAGGGTGTCTCCACACACATTTATATCTGAAATTGCATGGTTAAAAACATGCAAAAGTCAGGCTGATATGTGTTACACTAATAAATATCCTCATATTGACACTGTGTACCAAGGTAAAGCATCTTGGTTATATTCCCTGTTAATTGCATGGGTAGTACTCTACTTGTATTCATTATCCCCTGGGGACAGTGAATGGCATTTTACATTGCATGGTGCTTTAAAGCAGCGGTCCCAACCTTTTTTATGCCACGGACAGGTTTCATGTAACCGGTTTCATATGTTCGCGGACCGGGGGTGGGGTTATCGTAAAATGATACGACCGGCATAAAAACAAATATAAAGTGCATAAAAAACTCACCATTACGCTGAATTAGTGGCAGCCCTGAGCTTGTATTTCTGCAACGAGCCGGTCCAATATACAGGACTGTCTCAGAAAATTAGAATATTGTGATAAAGTTCTTTATTTTCTGTAATGCAATTAAAAAAACAAAAATGTCATGCATTCTGGATTCATTACAAATCAACTGAAATATTGCAAGCCTTTTATTATTTTAATATTGCTGATTATGGCTTACAGCTTAAGAAAACTCAAAAATCCTATCTCCTAAAAATTAGAATAGTTCCTCAGACCAAGTAAAAAAAAAGATTTATAACAGCAAAACAAAATCAAACATTTGAAAATGTCCATTAATGCACTCAGTACTTGGTTGGGAATCCTTTTGCACGGATTACTGCATCAATGCGGCGTGGCATGGAGGCAATCAGCCTGTGGCATTGCTGAGGTGTTATGGATGCCCAGGATGCTAATAGCGGCCTTTAGCTCATTAGCATTGTTGGGTCTGGTGTCTTTCAGCTTCTTCTTCACAATACCCCACATATTCTCTATGGGGTTCAGGTCAGGGGAATTGGCAGGCCAATCGAGGACAGTAATGCCATGGTCAGTACACCAGTTACTGGTGGTTTTGGCACTGTGGGCAGGTGCCAGATCATGCTGGAAAATGAATTCCTCATCTCCATAGAGCTTTTCAGCAGACGAAAGCATGTAGTGCTCTAAAATCTCTTGGTACACAGCTGCATTTACTCTGGGCTTGATGAAACACAGTGGACCAACACCAGCAGCTGACATGGCTCCCCAAACCATCGCTGACTGTGGGAACTTCACACTGGATTTCAAGCAACTTGGATTTTGCTCCTCTCCAGCCTTTCTCCAGACTCTGGCGCCTTGACTTCCAAATGAAATACAAAACTTGCTTTCGTCTGAAAAGAGGACTTTGGACCACTCTGCAACTGTCCAGTGCTTCTTTTCCATAGCCCAAGTCAGACGCTTCTTCCGTTGTCTTGAGTTCAGAAGTGGCTTGACCATGGGAATACGGCTATTGTAGCCCATTTCCCGGACACGTCTGTGAACAGTGGCTTTTGATACCTGGACTCCAGCTTCAGTCCACTGTCTTTGAAGCTCCCCCAAATTCTGGAAGCGACTCTTCTTCACAATGTTGTTAAGGCTGCGGTCATCTCTCTTGGTTGTGCAGCGTTTCCTGCCACATTTCCCCCTTCCAACAGACTTTTTGTGGATGTGCTTTGAAACTGCACTCTGTGAACAGCTTGCTCTTTGAGACATTTCTTTTTGTGTCTTACCCTCCTGATGGAGGGTGTCAATGATTGTCCTCTGGACAGCAGTCAGATCAGCAGTCTTCCCCATACTTGTGATTTAGTTTACTGAACCAAGCTGAGTGTTTTTCAAGGCTCAGGAAACCCTTGCAGGTGTTTCGAGTTAATTAGACGATTCAAGTGATTCGTTGAACACCCTACTAGTATACTTTTTCATGATATTCTAATATTTAGAGATAGGATATTTGAGTTTTATTAAGCTGTATGCCATAATCAGCAATATTAAAATAATAAAAGGCTTGCAATATTTCAGTTGATTTGTAATGAATCCAGAATGTATGACATTTTTGTTTTTTTAATTGCATTACAGAAAATAAAGAACTTTCTGTAATTGCATTACAGAAAATAAAGAACTGCGATACAGTTAGTCACTAAGTATGACGTTCTCCGAGTACTCGCATGTGTTGATGTGGTGGCCATCAGTAATTGTTTATGTCCTTCTTGTTCATGTTTTTTTTTTTTTTTAAACTCCAAGGGCTTGTCTTTTAATGCTGGGTGCCAGCGAAGCCGTTATGAAGGCATTTGCGATCCTGTATATTATGCAGAGCAGCGCATGAGAATCACCTGTAGCGATAAACACGTATTTTAAGTAGGACTCCTGATATTGTCTTTTAAATATCTCCTCATTGGGTCTTTTCCCTTTTCCAAAAAAGCTCTTTAAAGACGTTTGTTTTCCACTCATTGTTGCTTGTGAGCTTAATTTTTTGAAGAAAAGTATCACGTGACAGACGAGCGTCTTGACATGAGTCAAGAGACACCGACGCACAGACAGATGTACCTTTCAAAATAAAATATTTTTTTATTCAATCTTTCTGTGCGGCCCGGTACCAAACTGACCCACGGACCGGTACCGGTCTCGGATAGCTTCAAGTAAACTCAGGAACAGTTTAATTCACCATTAAAAACAATCACAGGAAGCGTATCCTTTATGTGTAATTTCATTGGATACATTTTTTCTTTTCCCGTTTTGGTGACTGGTGAACTAGTAGCCTATTTGCATGTTTCCTAAAACTAAATTTGATGAATATACTTTTAATCAGATCACAAATGAGACATTAATTAGCTAGCTAGCTTACCCTGCGGTCCCTCCGGCTCACTCCCAACCACTAGTTTGCCAGAAGAAGAGCAGTCAGCAGGAAGATCTGTAGTCTCTACGGGGCATAGGGACCATTGTTCAGACCAAGTGCTGCCGCTGGCCACCAGCTCGCTGTTCGGCTCATTTTCTGTAACCAATGTGGCAGCATGAAAGCACGGTGAAATTCGCAAGCTCACTAGCTAACTAGCCAGCAATTCGCTAAATGGGTATAATTCAATAACTTTGCTTCATCTACACACTTTTTCACAGTGTAGGAAAGCACTTCACCCACGTTGAGGCAACTGTATGACCAATAATCAAACGACATTTCTACCACATGACTTTTTTTTTTTACAATTTCTGGACTGTTTGAGTTTTGCCTTCATGAACTCCAACTGAATACCAGTTGAAACATTTAAATAATGGTCCCAAAAGAACTTGCATTAAATCTAGTACTGTATGTCTTTTGCCAATGCTTCCTAAATCCCAACACAGTAGCTAATACTCTGAGGCACCAAGGTACACAAGACAAACTATCTAAAGGAAGCCCTAAAAACAAAGTTAAGTAAAATGAACTGTTTTATGGTTGAAATATGCTGTGCTATGAAGTACTCAAGAAGCACACAAAATCTGGACTACTCACTGTACGTGGCTTACCTCATAATTTTTTTTAATCACAGCTTGGTCAGTGCCCACTGAAAAATCAGTTCAATAATATATCTTCCTATACAAAGCTTATGAAAGGTATGGCGCATGTTGATAAGCGTAGTTTTTATCCACATGGATTCTGTTTTATAATTCAGCCAGTAATATATGACGGGCTATCACATGAAGGCACATGCTGTGTTGTTGCCTTCATACACTGACATCCACAACCTCCATCTATCTTTTATTGACTCATTTGCATAAAAAGGCCTCCTGTTTAACAACTTTCTGTGCATAAGACAACACAGAAAATGAAAGTGTTTGCCGAGTGTTAGCGACCTTGAAATACATCAATAACAAACTGAGAGGAGTAGGAAATTGCTCAAAAGAGACTTAATATGGTGTGGTTTTGTGTACCTATGTTGACTTGGCAAAATGGATATTTGACTTTTAGAGGCTATTAAGTGCAATATTCACAGCACATTAGCCGGGCACCTTTGCGTGTAATGAAGGAGGCTGTTTCTTAGCACTCTTTGCAGCTTCTCTCTCTGACTATTTTTAAGTTGTCCTGCTAATGAGGATGGGGATGCTTAATGAGGTAATGAGGTCCGCACACTTTTGCAGTTACACAGAGAATAAAAACCTCCAGACCTCCAAAAATAAACTAAAGATTTATGTATTCTGGAAGTGAGCAAGTTGAAGGAATAGTTCAACAATCTGGGGAAATCACTTATTCACTATCTTGCCCAGAGTTAGATAGGAAGATTGATACCACTATCATGTGTCTGCACTAACTGTGGAGCTATAGTTGGGAGACCCGTAGCTTAGTAAGAGACATCGTCACAGCACGTAGCTGCTTATAAAACCAATTTTTTTTACATTTCTGTTTGTGCATTAATATGGTCAATATAAACTAGAAACTTGTTATAGTGCATGATCGGATATAACTCCTTTAACCTGTAGGAATATTACAGAACCGTATAAATTAATACTGATAAAAATAAGTACAGTAAGGTCACTATAATGTAGCCTTCTAATAATTTACAAAAAATCATTATAAGTTCCCTACAGCCGACCAATGACAAGAGAAGACAGTAACAATCTTTTTGTCTATCAGCCACAAACGCACTCTAAGTAAAAGCATAAAGCATCAGTTATAGTCAGTCATGAATAAACGGAAGCACTGCTACTTGATTAACTGTTCAACTCATCAGAGTAGGATTCCAGAGCTAGCCTTTTATAGGTTTTCCAGTGATCCTGGCAGGTATTTCTTTAACAAAGACAGGAAATATATTATTTATCCTTTAATAAAGTCCTGTAAACACACTAACGTTATAGGCTTTAGCATAGACCTCTATTGTGATTGCCTCCAAGAAACCCCATTCTATGACAAATTGTTATTCAGTTAAATTATTCAGTTCAAAATACACCCGTCAATGTTATTAAAATAATGTTATTTAAACTGCCAATGTAACCCTACTTCTCTGTTTCAGTCAATAATGTAAAGTTAGCGGACACAATCTGCCTAAGCACATGGCACATTTACTGGGCGAAAGATACACAGACACACCGCCAGTTTCTAATAAAACACATCTCTTCAGCTCAGATCTCTTCAAACCACAAAACTGACTTTTTTCATTTATAAACCAAATAATAAAAAAATGCAATAGCATTTGGATCATAAAGTATGAATTACATTTTTATTACATTTTGCACCCATACAATACGATGACAACTCAATCATTTTTGGTGCAGTAAAACTCAAATTCATCTTGAGGATACATTCCCTATACATACCTGGGTGAAAGATACATCTTCAGTTTGCAATATAATAATCCTCAACAGTTGTTTCAAGCCGTTACGAGAGATCATAAATACACCGACTAGACTGCCTGTTGCAGTTCAGAAAGAAAGTCTTTAGCTTGCTTTGATAATATCGATATCTTAAAATACCCAATATAATCAGTTTTAACAACTTGCATTTCACTATTATTATGTTGGTTATGACATCAGTAACAGAACACAATAATTTAGTATGAAAAGAAAGTGGATAAAAACTTCACTTACCGATCTCTTCAACCCAGAAAAACAAATACAAAAACGGACATTTCTGAATATCAGCCATCAATAGGTCCATTTTAAGTTTGCAGTCAGCGCCCTTGTCTCATTGAGTTTTAAAAATGTTGTTGTAAAGTTATATATATATATATATATATATTGTGCTCTTTTCTGTTTATAGCTTTGTTTAGATACAATGTGTGCCATGGCTGTGGTTGACTAGCAGTTTAAAACGGAATCATCCAATCAGGAATGGTATATTTTACAAATCTCCGGTATGCGATCTCTTTGTTCAGTCCAAAATGGCGCAGAATCCGATCTGCGGCTGCAAACAGATGTTGTAATGACGAACCAATGGCGTGTCGGCACTTGTCATTGTAAGCTCCTTTGTTGGCACCCAGCAGGTGAATCGAACTGTGCTTCACCTTAGAAACATAGTGCAGTATGGTCCCTAAATGTAGACAACTTTTCACCATTGTCATTATTAAAGGTTCCTTTGGAAATATCAGACTATAGATTTATATAACAGCAGATAAACTGTCGAAAATAGTAACATCATATTCAATGTACAAAACGATGATGATTTATCATGGTATGATCGGTGAATCGGTGCACACAGTTTAAAAATCGGTTTTCAATTATTCGTCGTATGTAACGTAATCAAACAAGATGTTAATTTTATAAAACTTTGGACTTTGGACAGAGCTAGGCTATGGGGTCTTTATACTAAGCCAAACTAATCTCTCATTAACCACCTACTCTCACAAAAAAATAGAAAAAGTGTTCAAACAAGAAAATCAAAACCTGCACAATCCTCTCCTGCAGCAATTCATCCTTGCCTGATGTCCCTGGAATGTTCACTTTATCCCCAATATAGCTAATTCTTTTTAATTTCTTCCTTTATTTCACAAAGGAATCTCTGGCATGGTGGCAGGTTACAGAATAGGAGACAGTTCATCAATGAAGTCATCATCACAAATGTATAGCTTAAGAGGATCCATGGTTATTGATTGTTAGCCAGGTGCCAGGCAAAGTTCAGTTTCAGTTGATAAATAACCCTGGTGTGTGTTCGAGGCGTGATGAAATAGCAGTGAGGGACCATGTGTCTACATTATGCTCTGTGGAAGGAAAGACCTTGGGAACAAAAAAGAAATCTGCTTCTTATTGCAGACTCTTAATCAAAACACATTACAGATACAAGCTGGAGGATGGTATCCTCAACTCAGCGCAGATCAAGGTCGATGTTGGCTCTTCCTCTCTTTTCACCTCTTTCATCTGGAACATGTAGTACAGCTGGACATGAATATCCATGCCCTTCAGAGGGGCATCCCTGCTGTGTCAAGGTTCGTAGCTCAGTTGGGATTATGTTTAAAGAACACATTTGGCTCATACTAACAAGACTGATTAGAGTTAGAGCTATTAGTTTTTATTTTATTTTATTTTGCACAAGTAGGGGATGAAAAAAAAGAAAAGGCAATTAGCAATGCTAAAATCAGCATTTTAACATGCCTACAATGCCAAGATGCTGACATTTAGCAGGTCATTTTTACCATGTTCACATCTAAGTAAGGCGTATTAGCATGCTAACATTCGCACTGAGCACGAAAAACACAAAGTAGCCTACAGCTGACTCCGATGGAAATGTCAGGAGCCAAATCAGGGGATTACCAAGGTTATTACAGTTCGTACTGAGAGAACCATGAATGTGTGTATCACATGTTATGCCAATCCATCCGACAGTTGTTTAGATATTTTTACTAAAAACTGAAATGTCCACCCTGGTGTTGGTGCAACATCAAAGCACTCAGGCTAGGGTTGAGATATTGGGACATTAGACATTGCCATTCCTAAAGCCGAGGCTTAAAAGTTTAAATGCCATTATGAGATAAAAGTACTTAAGAGCTGCATAGGTGTAGCTAGCATGTCCCAGTAATCTGCCAGGGAAATCAATACTAATCTATACAAAGTTACTGAAACACTACCTTTGTTATCTGTCACATGAGATAGTTGTGGATGGCTATGAGAGATGCTTTGTCATCCCAACTGTAGTGATGACGGTTTGAGTGCAAGGTTTTGAACTCTTGTATGTGTATGTGTGGTAGTATTGATGATGGATGGGCGGTCACTGACTGCTGTTAAGGATCAGGGTGACATGGCCAGCGGATTGAAGCAGATGATGCTACATTATCAGAGTGATGAGTGAGGGAAAATAACAGTTGATAGATGAAGGAGAGAATAAAGAGACCCCTTAGGCCTAGTTGGATATATTGCAATTGTAATTGCCACCAATATCTGCCAATGGCCCATTCAAGGTTTGTCCCAGGTTCAGGGCGTTACTTAACCTTGCAAAGCCTAAGTAGAATGAGAGTGAAAATGATAATTGAGTGGTCATTACAGATGAGGATCTTGTGTTAATAGGTGCTAAATGATCATCTAGGAGGGAATAAATGAGACTGAATGGCTGAGTAGGAGGTGGGAGATGGCGGATGAAGGATATTAGTATCATTATTATAGGATAGTATGGTTGCTGTTGGCATTTCCAGAATAAAAGTTATAGGAAGCTGTGAGGAGGAAATCGTCCACACTGTGAAAGCTATAAAGCAGCCACTTCTAATTAGGACGTGAAATTAAAATGCTCAACCAATGGATGGTTTTGTTTTCAAGCCACAAAGAGGAGGATGAAAAGTCACCCTGCCTTTCCTCCAGAACATTTTTCTGCCATTTAAGAAATCATGAAGTTTGTTTTCAACTTTATAGACACTTTGTTACCATTGACATTACTGCGTGTCCTTCCTTTCAGTACTCACCTTGTCCTACTTTGTCATCTCCTGCTTTTTACCCAGCAATATGAAACACAAGAATAAAACTTGACACAATATTCAGTTGAGCCAATAACGACACTGCATTCAACAAGGAAGGTGAATGTTTAAGGCTGTACATGAACTGGAAACTGTTGTGATGTTGTGTAATGTAAACAGCACCCATTATTCCCTCATGACAATCCAGCACAGGTTAATAAGCAGTTTATTTTGAGTACTTGCACTTGTGTAGGTGCATATCAGCGTGCATCTGTCAATCTCACAAGTCTACAGTGACACTAGACTGAGAATAAATACAAGTCTTTAAGAATACAGTATTTCTGTTGATTCAACTGTACTTTGCTGCCAACAAAGGTTCAATTCGATCCAAAAGGTCTTTTGAAAACCTCCGTCAGCCCCAAAGCCAATACAGTATAGTGCAAATAATAGATTCTCTTTAGTAGAATAAGCACTGATAAACCAAGACAGCTTGACTCTGAAGTGTTCACATCTCTACATGTCAAAGTCAAAAAACTAATCTCAGTTCCACATTTTTGCACAAGTAACAAAGGAAGACAGCAGGGGTGTTAAGTCTCACTGCTCGTTAAAATAGTTTGGAAAAGTGTGGAGTTTTTTTTTTTTAAAGCTGATTGCATTCATTAAAGTTGACAGCTACCTGTGTAGAGAGCTGACATCAAAATGCAATTCAGACTTCACATATGAGGTTCAACTCGGTGTTACTGAAAAGTCTAGAAAGAGTATTAAAAAAAAAGGTTAAAGCTATGAATTAATTGTTTTCCAACTGAAATTTGGTTTTATTGTTGCAGTAAAGCACCATAACAAGGAAAATAAATGCCCATTATTATATCTGCTAAATGATCCCAGGTGTTGTCAGCATACACCAGTGAACAGACACTCTTTTAACCTGTCTGGATGAAAACAATGTTGTTGCCTCTATGCTAGGCTGCTTCTTCTCCAAAGGGAGACAGAGATACGGTCAACTTCTTCTACAAAACCATTATCGAATAGCGGAGCATCAAGACAATCTGTGCCATTGGACTACCAAGAGCATTAAATACATTTTTCTGAGTCGTCTTAAGGCAGCGATTACACTGGATGTGTTAATAACCGTGGAGTGCCCTTGTGAAATTGATTCCAATGTTTTTATTGTGGTTTTTTTGTGCATTTGTTGCATCTCACATGTTGTCCACTTGGCACGTTTGACATTATTGTAGAGCATTCTGAGCAGCTTGAGTTAAAAAAACATCCACTGAACCATCATCTCCATTGAAGATATGAAAAACCATCGCATACAAATCATCAGATCTGCACGGGGCGATGAGAAGACCTTGTTCATTTAATTATTAAATGAAACAAACATAAATTACATATTTCCATTATGTTTTCTACATGGTTCTCCATCATTTAAGGCAGTCTTTCTCAAGGAGTGGTCCGCGAACCACTGGTGGTCCGTGAGCGACCGCTAGTGGTCCGTGAGTATATTGGTAAAATGTCACATTTGAAATTAATATATTATAAGTTTAAAGTGTTTCTCAAACTGTTTAAAAATGACTAGTATAGACTAGAGTGTAGCATAGATGTAGCGTAACTACGTAGGCTTGTTTTACAATCTTACGTCATAAATTATCTGCACGGTCAATTTGAGCCGCGGTCAACCGACAAGATGGATCGATGGCTCAAGACAGGGTCAGTCAAAAGAAAATTCAATCACAAATCTGACAGTGAAGATGCATCGTCCTGATGCAGGTGATTCAGCAGCTACAAGTGGTTCAGCTGCAGTGGTTTTGTGTGAGTTACTGAGTCCCAGGAGAGCGGTTCACCGTCCAAAAAAGCTATGGAACTCGGCTTGAGCGCGGAAAGTCCGCCGCTAAAGTAAAGACAAAATATCACAGTGACTACATCAAATTTGGATTTTTTTGGACTAGAGATGAAGAGGATCCCAATCCACACTGTGTTTTGTGCTACGAGTTGTTGGCGAACGAGGCTATGAAACCCGCCAAGCTCAAGCGACATTTTGAGAGTAAACACAAGGATTACTTTGGGAAACCTTCAGGATCTTTTGAGAGAAAACGTGATGAATTTAAGAAACATGCATTAGTGTGATTCAGATCAGATTGGTGCATTATGGAGCGCCTTGGGTTTAAAGCAGGGGTGTCAAACATGCGGCCCGGTGGCCAAAACGGCCCGCCAGAGGGTCCAGTCCAGCCCGCGGGATGATTTTGCAAAGTGTATAAATTAGTTGTTTTGATCATAAAGTAAAATACTGTTCCAGATACCCATGACAAAATATTTTGTGTCTTCGTAGATACACTGATCTGTAAGTTGTAACACACATGTGTAAATGATAAACTGAGGCATAATATTGTTGAAATTGCACCTTTTCTTTCTTAAGAAATTTCAGGTTGTTCATAATGTTTTGTAAAAAGATCAAATTTGAACATTTTCAGAATGTACTTGCACTTTTTTGCACTAAAACGAAAGGGGAAAATTGGGAGTTGTCGTTATTTATAGGTTATTATGCTATGATTTTCCTGCTCAGTCCCACTTGAGATCAAATTTTGCTGTATGTGGCCCCTGAACTAAAATTAGTTTGACACCCCTGGTTTAAAGCATTTGGTGGGAACAATCTTATCAAGTAAGCTAAACTCCATCAGATACTGTAGGCCACCATCATGCTCTCACTCAGGGAGATGTTTCTACATGATCTCCAGCTCATTAACAAGTTAAATCCAATGGACACCAGATCCTGTTGACACTGAATGATGTCCTACTACATCAGGGGGAGACGGAGCAGCTTCTATCTTCAGATAATCATCATGTGCTGAGCCAAAAATGGTCTACTGAAGTTTTCCTAATTTCCTGTCACCTCTCTACTGTCCACTTTCTAATAAAGTCAAAAACATGGCCCAAAATCACTTTGAAAAAGTCTGGCCATCATGTAGGTAGACAGGATCCTTCTTGAATCTCATGCCAGGCTTCTGTCTGTGATGTGGATAGGACTGCTACACTTCTTGACAGGCTCTGTTGAACCTTTTAAACTCTAAATAACTCTTTCCACTAGCTTTGCTTTAAGCTATGAGAATGAAAAAGAAGTGTGTCTCTCATGGCCTTCCACTCATTCTTCATTCCTCACAACATCAATCTATTTTTGCTTTTGTGTCACGGATGGTATCTCATAAACCTACGAACCCAGACTGAGTCCTCTAACCTCGATACCCTGCCACTCCATGGTCACTGAAGATTAATAGATGCAGAGGTGAATTTTGACATCCTACTTTAAACCAACAAAAGCGTAGTAGCTTGGACTGAGTTTCACATTAATTTCACTTAAGTGCTGTATAGACAAAACATACATGGCTGTACTATTTTCTCCGAAACTCCTGTGTGCTCAGCATAAGAGCTTGTTCAAAATGCTTCCAAAGAGGCTACTACTCTCATCAAATCTGCCCAATTTTAGTGTCTCTGCTCTGGCTTCACAGAAGCTAAAAGTGCCTCTTAGAATCAGTGTTGAAGTTTTATTGATTACTTTAAAAACACACGTAAACATGGTTTACGTGACTGACCTTTTAAATCTGTGAGCAATAACTGCACACTGAGGTGCTTGGGCAGAAAATCATTTAGTCTAGACTCTGGAAAAATATTTAACTCTTTATCTGTCAATATGTTCACCAGCTAGTTGCTAACTTTTCCTTTGTGCTTCTTGGTGCTGGGCACGTAGCTTGCAGTGGGTTATTAGAACATATGTGTCTGATGCTGAGAAGAACAGCGAGAGAGGGAACCTTAAACAATGAGCTTAAAGACGCTAAATACTCCTTAGAACTAACAGGAAACGCACAGTCTATGGGCTTGTGCACATTTCACATTATGCATGGTAATTTCATCCATTTCTTATATAACAATATTGATTTGGAGCAGCTTTACGAAAAGAAAAAATGACTATTACCAACTGAAAATCCAAGGAAAAACACAGATGGCATTGTTTAATTAATAATTGATAATAGGCATTGCAGTACAAGGACATTACAACCAATAAAGTTACATGTGTGTTACATCTAATCATTAGCTGATTAATCAAAACAAATCAATCTGGTAACCAGCCTCCAGATGTTGTTGTGTTTTGAATGTAGGTTAAAAACTGTAAACATGTTATTTCTCTGACTGTTTAAAGAAATAAATCAACATTTTGTGAAATATGCTTATCTGCTTTCTTGCTGCGAGTGATAAGGGAGGATTGATGCCACTCTCATATCTGTGTGTTAAGTATGAGGCTACAGCAAGCAGCTGGTTAGCTTAACTTAGCATAGCATGGAGACTGGAAACAAGGGGAACAGCGAGCCTCTGTCTAAGGATAAAAGATTGTTTCTCTAAAGCTCACTAATTAACACTTTATATCTAATTTTTATAATCTGTACAAAAACCGTAGAGTGGTTTTACAGGTAGTTATGTGCCGGACAATTTTTTTGGCAGGGAGCAGGGACTTCCTGTCTTCATCGTGACTTAGGAGCTATAAGAGAGCGGTTGCCGTAGCTGCTCTCATTTGTCAATGTAAACATTAGGATAAATTAACCTTTTTAACTTACCACAGCAGCAAGCATAGATGAAAGCACCATTCAATGTGATAGTTGATTTTTGTTACATTAGGAGAGAGCCAGCCTAGCTGTTTCCCCCTCTAGTTGTTATGCTAAGCTAAGCTAACCTTTTTACTGGCTGCAGCTTCATATTTAACAGATAAATATGTGAGTGATATCTATCTCCTCATCGAACATGCCGCAAGAAAGCAAATATTTGTATTTTTCTAAAATGTCAAACTATTACTTTCAGTGAAATTGACTAAGATGCAGAAGTTCAAAAATGTAGATGACATATATACATGCTAACACTTGTGGTAAATGTGCACACAGCTCCTTTCACTAGAGATCAAGTAGACATTCAGTAAACACAATTTGAAAAACAGCATTGTGGGAATTTTCAGTAACGGCTTTATTAAATTAGTGCAAAAGACAGACGTAACTCATTCAAAGTGTCATCTTTTTCTTTAAGGTGGTCTTCACACAAACCCACACACACTGCCTTTCTTTTGATGAGTGCAAGAGAAAAAGCGAAACTATCCACCAAAACCAAAGCCTTTGTTTTCTTCTTACACATCTTCTTGTGACTTGTAATGACTAATGGAGAGAGAACAGGAAAGGGCAGAATTGACAGGGGACAAAACCGAACCTAAACACATGGTAGCCATCGAAACAAGACTCCTGATTCTGCAATTAATCACAGATTTCAAAATGATAAAAAAAACAAAACATAAAAAGATGTTACAATAAAATAGTCAACACATCAATAGCATTAGAAATAGTGCCTAAAATTCACAGAAAAAAGGTTTCCTTTTTTATTTACTCACTGTGTGGGTGACAAAATAACTTGCAATCAAAGTACTTAAGTTAATCAATACTGTATATTTATACAATGGTAAAAAATAAAATATTTATATAATAGTACTTTTTTTTTTTTTAAGGTTTACACCGTTACTATAAAGATATACTGTTTTCCACTCCATGACAACTAATGCAATAAAAACAGAAGCAAATCGAAGAAAGGACTCCAGATATTTCTGACTTTGAAGGCTTATGGCTACCACCTTGTCCTAAAAGACCACAACCACTGCAGACAAAGAAACAGACTTCGTTCTCTCCACTTAAAGAGGGAAACAAGATCAAACACAGTCTGTGACGAGAAAAGAAAAGAACACATCAAAAAGTCAATGCTCTTCCCCGGCCAGGACAGTATCTCAGCCTTCGCAGTGTTCCCTGGCCCGCCGAGAGACAGAGAGAGGTCGATAGATAGATGGGGGAGACAGGGAAGGAGAGGCAGATACATAGGAGGATTATGTATATGCATGGGGAGGGCGAGGAAAGGAAAGATGAAGTAGAGATGAGAAGAAAATAGAGGGAGAAATGAGAGGAAAAAGAAGGAGGGAGGATAAAAAGCAAACATGGAGCGAGAGTTTTCGAATGAACTTTGGGAAAAGACTAGAGGTTTAAGGTGAGGTCCAATACGCAACTGATTTATAGCTTTTGTTTTGTTACAATATCAATATACATGTTGTTTCAAGTATCTCCTGCGAATGTGGCGTGTTGCAATGAACGCTGCTAACACCCAATGTTGTCTGCCAGTGTAATGGTGCGCTGCCAAAATGGAATACAATGAAAACCGTAAAAAAGTAATGGAATACTCGATGGTGGAGGAAGTGTACAGGGGGGAGGAAAGTTAGAGAAAACAGTCAAATGGAGTGAGGGAAAACATGAGGAAATGAAATGAGAGAAGACTGAAGTGGGGAAGGACACATGCCACAAGGAAAGTAAAGATGAAGATAAGGAGACGAGAGCGGCGAGAGGATTAGTGAGAGACTTGTTAAAAAACGCCAAGTGGTGTTATACAGCAGTTGTGCCAGTGGGAATTGTGTGTATTTTCTTGCTTGATTTGTCCCGGTGAGAAGACTGCTTCTCGCTTCTTCATCTTCTTATTCGTCTTCTTCTTCTGCTCTCCTAAGCCTGGGTTGCGTAGGGGGGAGATAAGTCGTTGCTTTTCAGTGTTGCAAAAAGGACTACGGGAGGTTTCAGCAGAATCTACAGGCCTGGAGGGAGAGGAGATTTGAAGCAGAGGAGAAGAGGGGTTTGAGAGGGGGTTGAGAGGAAAGGAGAAAAGAGGAAGATGGGAAAGAAAGAAGAGAAAAGGAGATACTGTAAAGTAAAGGTCATCACTGAACTAGATCAATTGCAATCAATTACACAGGACAGGTGATGGTATCGCATCATTAAAGATTCAGTAAGGACAGAACAAAGAAGTTATAATTGTTCAGTTTTAGTCCACCTTCAGGCAGTAGCAACCAAGTAATTGGCTTTAATGTGAAAGTCCATCCTGAAACTGTGTCAGAGTGTACCTTCTTCAACATCCTGGACAATTCGATCAATATGGCTGAACCCAAGCAACTCCCTGCAAAACTTTAAAGCGTGGAGAAGTGCACCAAGCTTTTGATTTATCATGCCATCAGGAGACACTTTCCGGAGCGACTGCAGTGGAGATTAATTGGCTACTGACGTGTACTTGTAGAATACTTTAATTCTTTCTTTGAAATGAGTTCAGTTTATGTTGTTGAGGACAGCTCCGCAGCAGAAAAATATGGCCATGTGTTCAACAAATTAGCTTGGACTGAGCTCCCCACCTGTTTCTGAGGGGAAAATCTGTTTCAATTCACACAACATCATCTTTTACGAGAACCTGTGAGCTTCAAAGCATCACAGAACATATGCTAATTTGGACTGATGCTGTGTATTCCCTGGTGATACAGAGTTTAGAAAAAAAAGCACAGAGTATGTTCCCTGGTAATGTGACAGTTTGTCTCATCAGTCTAGTAGAATTGCCTACAACGAGCTGTCCCATAGATACACACAGCAGGCGCATGTACTCACACACTCACTGCAGTATGAAATGTGAGAGTTTATTGATTGCCTCTCTGTCAGCCATCTTCTCCAAGTCTGCTCCCTATTTCTGACACACTTGGAGATGGCTGAGCATTCGACAGAAGCCCTCCTCATTCCTGCTCGCCGTTTTGCTCATGCCAACTTTTTCTTTCCCTGTCTCCTTTTTCATCTGTTTTCTGATATGACTGGATTTGATAGGGCGCTTTTGGCTTATACAGAGTCCTTAAACTCTACTTTAGGGCAAAGTAGGAGTCAAGCAGTCAAACTAAATTGAAAAATATTTAAATGGTTACACACACAGGTCCAGTTGCTACCAAACTGTTCACTGTAAGTTCAAGAACAGGTCACTTTGCTTCTACTAAATTCAAATTGCACCATGGATATGAACACTTCACATTAACTACATACTTCACAAGTGCACTTTGGGGAGGATGAGGCAAATCCAGGTCATTCATACTGTTGTGAACTTTTATTCCCCTTTCGAACACGTTGCAGAAATGTTTTACACATTGAACAAAAAGGGCTGAAATTCACAATCAGCAACAAAAGTCTTATTTTTCATTTTTGTACCACTGGTAAATCTACAGTGAAACAGTATGTAGTTTGGTAATAAACTGGTTGTGAGACAGCACATTCTTCCCCTGCTCTTACATAGACATTAATACATATTTACACATTTCTTTCCATAACACTAATAACAATTAATAATAATATAAACTGGGAAGATTTTATATGACATTTCACAAAAATAACACAACTCAAATGTAAATGTAAATATTAATAATGGGATGATCAAATAACATCAGCTAGTTTAGCACTGTATGTCCCACTCATTCTTAACTGCATGTATAGTACTAGCTCTGAAACAAGCTAATTTCTCCATTTACCATACATGAATAAAACAAAGTAACACTTACATTTAAAAGTGATCGACAGCTAAGTTTGAAATGGAAGTTATGTGACAGTTTGTTATGCTGCATCAATGACTTCCTGATTAGAAAGTCAATTGCTTTTAATTGGACAGTGCTACAGATGTTTACTATCTAAGAAACTTTTAACACGTGATAGTGCAAACTGATTTATTGTAACTGAAACTAGTTAGTAGATAAGAACTACTAAGGGCTTTACGCACTATTACAATTTCAAAGCTTGTAATTATGTAAGACTGTGAAATGGGATTGTTCAAAATCTGTAAGTGACTTTGCATATATTAGATATCTAAACATGTCAGCTGCCTTTACAGGATGAATGTTGCTACACACATGTAAATGATATGCAATTTACAGTAAATTATAGAGCAAAGAAAGACGCTGCTTCCCTACCGCAGTATAACGCTGATGACTGTGTCTGTGATTAAGTGCACTGTAAGTACAACTCCTCCATACATAGATGCAGTGGTTAGTGCGAGGAACGGATCAGGTGTACCATTCTGCCTTACTTAACAGGCTTACCTTTAAGCCTTGCCTTTTATTGCTAATCTAGTAAAATGTGGTGTAAAACAACCAATTTGGAGGTGGCAATTTGTCATAGCTAGTGTTTGTTTTTAAAGGGTTTACTGTTGCTTTCTGGGTTTCTATTGTGAACATATGAGTGGGTTGCACTGTTGTGGTCTCTCTCTCTCTCTCTCTCTCTCTCTCTCTCTCTTTCTCTCTCTCTCTCTCTATGAGATTAGGGAGCTTGAGGAATGTAAACTATAATTTTACCAGACATTCTGAAATGAATTGAAGTGTACACTTTTTGTAAATTCTGAAGCGATCGAAGCGTGCCTGAATGGGGGTGAATATCTAAAAGGGTGGAGGGCATGGGACAGAAGAGGGCGGGGCCAATTGATTTTCTTTCTCCATTGTTTTTCTTCCAATGCCTCCCTTTCATAACGCTCAGGACTAAGTGTTCCACAAAAAAGGAAATAAAAGTCGTGAAACACTCGAAGGCACTGGAGACTCAGATATTGGTTTTTGCAAATCTAATGAGACTCTGGCAGCCCTGTTTCACCTCACATGAAGAACTGGGTATAAAAGAGGCAATTCTCTCCCTCTGGCTAAAAAGTCAAGGCCTTGACATGAAAATACATTGCCGAATCAATTCACCTCAGCTCCCGCACAGACACAGGCTATGAACTCATAGGTCAGGAACAGATGAAAGGGAGAATTAGGCAGGGAGAAGAGGAAGTGAGAAAGAGAGGGATGAACAGAATGTAATCACTATACCTGAGGTTGGCTGAGTTATGCATGAGTCACTTTATGTTACAGCTAGCAGAATTAGCTGCAATATCATGCTGTGCTCCTATAAAAAATCCCAGAGGGAAGATCTTATAATGATTCCTGCTATAATACATTTTTGCTTGATGTATACGTCGGTTTTTGATTGAAATAAAACTCGGACATGGATGCACACACACACACACACACACACACACACACACACACACACACACACACACACACACACACACACACACACACACACACAGTTTAATGTAACTTTTAAGTGTGACCTTTATCACACCCAACATTCTGTTCTCACATCTGCCTACTGGGAAAAAGTCCCATATATACAGTGCAAACAACGTAAAGTTTGTGTTTATAAGCAACCTTCTCTGTCACTCTCCTTTTCCAACACTATGTGAAAAACAGCTACCTGTGCAAATGAGCCTATTTACATTTCACAACACCTGACAGAAAAGAGTACATTCTAACTCAAAGCCTATATGAATGACCTAAAGGAGTATCACATCGATTCACTGATGTTGACTTAGCTCCCCGTCCCTACTTATTGTAAGTCTCTGGGTAAAAGCGTCAGCTTAATGCGTAAAATGTAAATTTAACAAGCTGCGGGAGGCGATGAAGAATCAAATAGGACACTGGGGGGAACAGCTACCGTTTTCCAGCCTTTCTAATTGCCGAGAGGAGAGGAGGGTGACAGTTGATTAGCTCAGGTATGTCACGGCTGCTTACGAAAAAAGCGGCATTGCAGCATGAAGAAGAAAAAATTATAGGGGAAAGACAGAGAATCTGTCAGGGTAACACTGACAATAATGAAAGTTAATGAGCCTTACCAGCAGAGGATTTAATGATGAATAAGTTAACTACAAAAAAAGAAATATTTAAAAAGAAATTACAGGAAATTGTTAGTGAATAGATGACTAGCGATGACTTTAGCTAACATCTTCTAATGTATGATCATCTTAACTAAAGATTTCAATCTCCATTGAATCATTTTACATTATTATCTCCACCGGGAGATTTTGTGTGTGTGTGTGTGTGTGTGTGTGTGTGTGTGTGTGTGCTCACTTGTGGTTGCGGTGATTCACAACATTTAAAAAATGTACTTCATTGACTGTTTTAGGTCTTTGACTTCTGACTCCTCTCTTCTCTTAAACAGCTGGTCGGAGTTTGCTTCAGTTTGTACTGTGTTGTACGGTGTGTGTGTGTGTGTGTGTGTGTGTGTGTGTGTGTGTGTGTGTGTGTGTGTGTGTGTGTGTGTGTGTGTGTGTGTGTGTGTGTGTGTGTGTGTGTGTGTGTGTGTGGCTAACAGCTAACGGAACTACACACACTGCTTCGTCGTTTTTTTTTTTTTGCTGACTTGAGAATTAAGTGGTCTGCCTCCAAAGAACGCAAGCCGCTCAGCTGGTGTCCTCAGCGAGCACACAGAGAGACAAAGCGGGGATAAACAGCCTATAGAGACGGCAGGTTTTTACATCTAACTCGGTGCATTGTGGTTTTATTTTGACCAAACCAGAGTTGGTGATTGTGGAACAACCTAACCAAGACGTTTTTATTTTGTTTCTCTCCAGTTTGAATGAAGTGTGTTTTTTACGGCTGATCTCCTAGCTTTAACTGCAGGAGTCAAATATCAGCTGTGAGAATATTCTGTCTTCATTAGCCACAAGGGCTGCTTTATATACAAACAAAGAAATCAGAAACAGATACTTGGTACTGCCGTTTACATCCATGTCACCTCATCCTGTTATCACCAAACAGCTTATACGTTTTTCAAGACTTTTATTTTTGGCAACTTCAGATTTAGGGCTGAAAAGTTCCTGTATGTCCCTGTGTGACTGTTTAACATGTACCAACACATCATTCATAATGCATGAGTAAAACACTGGTGCAGTCTGGTGCAACAACATTATATTCATAAACAATGTATGATGCCTTTAGGCCTCACTTGCTAATGAATAACAAACAGTTCATATATCTTTCAAGCAAGTATGATAACTTCGTTTGTTCTCAAAAGGGTAAAACGTGCCGTTTACATATTAACGCGAGGAACCGGTAATTATATGCCAGCAAGGGGATTCTACATGTATGAATCACAATCATCCAGGCCATTACTCAGTGTTAATTAGTAAATACAACTAGCTTATACTTTTCTAAGGCCTCTAATCATTCAGTAATTTATAGTGGTAGCTTCGTTGCTTATTGACGATGCTTATTGATGATGCACCTCATTGAAGTTCATATCACAGTTCAAGATCAATAACCCTTGACAGCTTGATCTGAAGGCAGAAACAACCCATCCACCACAGACATCACTCTGACGCAAAGTGTCTTCAAAGCAAGCTGTGAAAAAGCCATATTTTTACAAGAGTAAATAAGCCCCTAAACATCCTGTCTCTATAGCTGGGAGGGGATTAGGGTAGAGCTGGAGAAGCAAGAGGAAAAGTGGCTGTCAAAGCGAATGCGAGGGATCAGCGAGGAGGAATAGTGTTGACTAAAAACCCCCGGAGGATGGAGGTAAATTAGTGGCATCTGTGCTGGGAGCTGTTTGTTGTGTTTAATGGTAAATGCTTTGTTTTTACTCCGCCCTCTCACTCTCTCTCTCTTTCTCTCCTTTACTCTTGGAATTACATTATTACTCTTGCTGAAATTACAGAGAAACACAGAGAGAAGCAGTTCTCTGCAGTGCATTACAACGTCAGACAAATCTGCAGCTGAAGCCCGTAATCCTGCATGGAGGAGATTTTAGCAAGCGGTTTGAGCTCGTAGACCTTCCTAAATTGAGCATGTGCAGGAGTGAGAGAAAAAAGTAGAAATACGGGGAAGAGCATCAGCATCGGCTCCCCTGGAGATTTTCATTTTATCATCTTATTTCACATCCCCCATAAGCATCATTCACACACAGTAACTATTGGCAACAATATAATAATCTCCAAAGTCCAGCAATGTCCACACCACCTAAATGTGTAAAATACACATTATTTACATACTGTCCAACCTGTTATTGCCTCCAGGCACACAAAATCTACTTTGAGAATGTACTTTTTAGCAGCAGTGAGGCTGCTGCAAGGAGATACTGTAGTGCTTGTGTACATCAGTTCACATGTGCACTGATAGGGGGCAGTGTGGTCATCTGTGTTGGTTTGCTACATGTGAAAGCCGACCATTCCTCCTTGTAATTACTTCTAAAATTAGGAATCTTTCCTATGAGTAGCTGTCCATTTTGTGTGCATCCGCAGCCTATGGGAACACGTATTGACAGCACTTAGTTTGTCCAATTAGGACGTCTTATCTCAGGTGAACAATTGATGCTTTCACATGGACATTTAACACCCTGAATCGAAGTATGTGTTTTGGCTTTAAATATCTGCACTCATTTCCCTCTGCAGAACTGTAGGATAGTACTGTCATTGTTCCCTACTTTATGGTAATCTGTGTATATATATATGTATATATATATATACATATATATATATACACATATGGGTGTGTGTGTGAGAGTCTATGGCACATTGATCACAAAAGAAAACCTTACAATGGAGGGAAGTGAAAGTAGGCCCTTGCAAAGCCATGGGATTTAGCTGCCAATCCTGCAACAGCAAACAAAGGTCTTGTAAGCATTAGAAGACACAGTATATGTTGGCACTCTGCACACACAGGCACACGCTCGCCCTCCCTCTCTGTCCTGCAGGGTTACATACATTATTTAAGGGGCTGAAAAACAAGCCCAGTCGAGTGTTATAGGGCTGAGAGCTATGACAGAAAGCCAGTGAGGACGTTGCTCTACTTTCGGTAGTGTTGCTTAGCTGAGCACTGCTGAAGGAGTCGATGGGAAAAGTGCGGAGGTTTGAGGTACAGATTGAAAAGGTGAGATCTCACTGAGGCAGATGACAGCAATAGTACAGTTCCCCAACATGCAGGCTTCACAACCCACACGTCATTTTAATTTTCCCAGTAGATACACTCAGCCAGAGAGATGATCTTTCTCCTAAACAGACATCAAGTTCATCAATTCTCCTGATTCAAGAGTCGTTTTATGGAGACTCTCAGACTAATGTGCCCGGTACTGTCTTGTTTGAGTTTGTCAAAAATATACGGATGTGAATCGCTTTGGTTGTTTTAAAGATTTTTCTCATAGAGTATGGAATTGAAGTCAAGATAGCAATTTCTGGAATAAATATGACGAAATAAAACGATACGGCCGGCATAAAAACAAATACAAAGTGCATAAAAAAACTCACCATTACGCTGAATTAGTGGGAGCCCTAAGCTTGTGTCTCTGCAACGAGCCGGTCCAATATAAGGGTATAAATTCTTCACCAATGGTAAAAGGTTTCTTCGCCTTAGTGATACAGTTAGTGCACTCTCATGTGTAGTGCACTTGCATGTGTTGATGTGGTGACCATCACTAATTGCTTCTGTCCTTCTTGTTCATGTTTTTTTCTTTCAAAAAACTCCAAGGGTTTGTCTTTTAATGCCGGGTGCCAGCGAAGCCGTTATGAAGGCTTCATTGCCTCATTTGCAAGCCTGTATATTCTGCAGAGCAGCACATGAGAATCACCTGTAGCGATAAACACGTATTTTAAGTAGGACTCCTGATATTGTGTTTTAAATATCTCCTCATTGGGTCTTTTCCCTTTTCCAAAAAAGCTCTTTAAAGACGTTTGTTTTCCACTCATTGTTGCTTGTGGGCTTAATTTTTTGAAGTAAAGTATCACGTAACAGACGAGCGTCTTGACATGTGTCAAGAGACACAGACGCACAGACAGATGTATCCGGTGATTTTTCAAAATAAAACCTTTCAAAATAAAATATTTTTTTATTCAATCTTTCTGTGTGGCCCGGTACCGGTCCGCGGACCGGTGGTTGGGGACCACTGGATTAGATGACCTCTACAGGGTTAACAATGGATGCAAATAACAGCTGTGGTTCTTGTCCTGTGCTACACAACCAAACATCTCAGACACAGTGAACAAAGAACCACCCTGTCTCATTTTAAATATATTCACACTGTATACTACTAATTTGGTTTTCCAAGGAATTGTAATTGCAGCTTGGAATAAATTAACTGGCAATGGCAAAGTGTGAAATTCTCATTCTGCACAGAAATAACATAGACTTTGACACAGGGGTTCACATCATGCGCCTGTAATGTTAAGTTCAGGTAAAAAAATGTTTACACCATTACAAGTGTTGTTGATTTTCCCTTCAAATGAGGCATTCCAGAGTGCGACAGTTTGCTTTGACATTATACTCTGATTTCAGTTCTCTTGGCTGACAAAAGGTTCATCTCAGACTGAGTTGAATGCTTGACAGTAGTTGTTTGCACTTCATTTCTAATGACAAATAAGTCCACTGGTTGCTTTTCCAGATGCTTTTTTCTACTGCTGGAAAACTCACAAAGAAGTTGCAGAGAAGTGTGTTGCGCTACAACAACAACAACCAGCAAATGTGATCTGACATATCTCTAATTTTAGCTGCTTATCTAACAGGTAATTTTCAATGTTTATTGCATATCTCAAAGACGCCTAAAGAGACAGGCGCTAAAATGGAGCATTTCCGACAGAGTGTAGAGGTGAATACATATATTTAGACGGACAGTATGAAAACATTAATGTTCTTTTAATTTTTTATTATTGAAGCATGTAAACATGGTCTAGAAACCCAAAGATATAAAATATGAATCTGAAAATTAAGATAATATGTCCCCTTTAACTGCTAAAGTGCAGGGGTAATTGTTCTCCTGCTGTTTTTGTCCTTATCGAAATGTAAGAGAGATACAGACGTGAGGAGACAGAGAATGAAGAAAAGTGTACTGCTGCGTGGCCATGAATACGCCTGTAGCCCGGTGGGCAAAAACAGAACAAAACAGAAGAGTTTAATCTCCACACCTTTATGCTCGTCTCCTTTCTCCATCCTTCCCCTCTGGCTCTTTCTATTTTTCTTCCCCTCTTCTCTCTCCTGCAGGGTCAGAGTTCAGCTTGGTGATAAGGGAATTGAAACAGGATCCTCTCTGCTTCTCTGTCTGACTATCTGACTATACACTGCAGTGATCAGTCCCCTCTATCTGTCCCCCAGCACAGGTCTCTGTGATGAGCTCGAGCAGGAGTCATCTCTCTGGGCGCTTGTGTGTGTGTATGTGTGTGTATGCGTGCGCGTGCGTGTGTGTCAGCGTGCGCGTGCGCGTGTGTGTAGAGAGATGTTCTGCGTCTGAATCAGTGGAACCTGTTTCCCAGTTGTAATACTATCTGAGATTCCCAATGGAGACACGCATGCACACACACCGCCCTTGTTACCATTCTCTCTTTGTACTCCAACCTGCAGCTCCAGGGTAACACCGCTCACTGTTACGTCTACGCAAACATGCTTCAGTCTAAATGAATGGACATGTACACAGGCACAGAACCAGGCAGCCCAAGAATCTGTCATCTGGAGCAGCTACTTGGCTAATGAATGCCACCGTCTATCACGGCACTATTTACAGTGGAGTAATGAATGCTACTGTCGTTCAGAGTCAAAGGACGTCTCGCGGAGAAGACTCTCCTAATGTCATCTTGGCATGTCAACCAATTATCATGCTTTCTAGTTCAGAGACTGCGGCTGCTACCATGGAAACAGCCGATAACAACATATTTCTAAATAAAGGAGAGCGTGAAAAGCTGACTGAGTGTTCCAGCCGGCATGCTCTGAGGATGGCTGCCAGGAAACTTTCCAAGAAGAGGCTGCTCGCCCGCGGACGCTGACGCAGCATCAGCTTACGCTCATGATTAGTGTGTTGCAGTGAAAGCGCGACTAATGCGCCATCAACGCTGGAGAGGGGAGTGCTTTTGCTGTTGCTCGCCACGCATTGTCAGTTTAATTTTATACTTTGTGTCCTGGTAATCGTGAAGTTGCAGGTAAGTGCTCTGACCGCATCATGAGAGACGATGAGTTCAAGCAAAGCCTTCCCATACACAGCACAGTCATCTGCTATGAGGGTTTGGGCGAAAGAAATGCGTCAATAGACAGATTGATCTATAGCCAGAGGAAGATCAATGGGTGATGCTAGATGCTGTGTTGCACATATGCTGAGAGAAAATGAGAAGATATTCTGTCTGTAAGCAAAGTGTTATGGGGAGTGGAGAGTGGCTGAGTGCTAAATAGAGAGAAAGGAAAAGAGCAGGAGAAGTGGTACAGGGGAGAAGAAACAGTGGCAGAGAGAGTGGAGGAATGAGAGACAGGAAACAGACTACATACAGACAGAAAACGCAAGCAGGAGTGAATAACGGGACTTAAGAGAGGCAGAAAAAGATGTAAGGTCAACAGAATAAAAAAGACGCACGATGAAAGAGAGACTGAAAGAGGAGAGGAGACGTGGTGATCTTCAATGAAACATTTCCCAGCCAAACACAAATCAACAGAAAAGATGTTATAATTAAGACTACAATATATTTACTGCTTAAATTCCCATTTTATTTTTTCCTTTCAATTTCTTATTTCCTTTCCACTTTTATTCCTAGTCCTCTTCATCTTTTCCTTTCTCCCCACTCTCACCGTCCCTCCCGCTGTAGCCTGCCCGCGGCTGTACAACGAGCCCGACTACAAACTACAGAGAAGAAACCCAGGATCTGTGGGCCTTAGAGTTGCAAATGATCTTTCTTCCCACCAAACTAGCTGTTGGACGTCCTCCATTACGTTTGTGTTGTGAATGGAGGAGGCTGAATTATTCATGCTATTGCTAATGGTCTTAAATTGAGATATTCAGAGTAAATTCAAGTTTGCCTTCCTGTGGAGTGCACGAGGCATGGCGGCAAAACTAAAAAACCTAATAGAAACGTGAAATGTGCAAGACATATTTTTGCAAACAATGTACCAGTACATGTGCACAATACAACACACACAAAAACACTTTTATAACAATGAATTGCTTCCCTTTTGAATAAATGTACCCTAAAAGTCAGTACTACACTGATGTCTCACTAAACTGGAAGCAACATACCATATTACTTCAACATTAAGCCGTGTTTTAACAAGGATACCAGCAAATAAAACATTATTTTAAGTTCTCATTTATTCTGCGTGGTGGTTTTGATGGTACTTACAGAGTAGGGTGAGCAGGAGTGTCGCGAGCAGCATGAGAAGGCTGGCGCGGTAGGAGTGGGCAGAGCTGCAGTGCATCTTGTTCTTCTTACAGACGCACACTTGAACTTTGACCTCTGTGTTGTTGGACAAGGGGGGCACCCCTGAGTCAGTGATGAGCAACGGGAGCTGGTAGTTGGCTTTCTTCAGACTGTGCAAGAGCATGATTTGGGAGTGTGTGGCTGTGGGGGACACACAGAAGAAGAAGGAGGTTTAATAAAATAGATGTACATTAATCCGCCATCCTGCATGTGTTGTCCATCTATTCTGCATTTAACAGCTGCCCCTTTTGCCAAGCAGAACTAAATATGTACAAAACTCATATGCCTCAAGTAACTGCCTGCCGAGCCATTCATGACAACTGCAGCGACAGAAATTGACACTGCTTAAGTTGCGTAAGATTGTTACATTTTGTTGCATCACACTTCACAGTTCCTTAAGAGACACAAAAGAAAATGCTGGAGCGTGTTCACTTCATGCTGAAATGTGCCACAGTATGCAAAGTTGCACATTTCCTGTCTGCCACGGCTGTTAACTCCAGGTAAGATGACTTTTAGCCTTGTATTTCATTTTAAAAATGCACATTGTCCAACTGTGGCAGCAGTAAACATTTCACAGGTGCACACATCTCTAGCTCATCAGTGCAGTGTGAGACGAAGAACTTCCCGAAGTTTCTAGAAATCCTGATCAGCCTGTGACAAATCAACAAACAGCCGTCTGGCAGCACCATTAGATTTCCTTTTGTACAATTAGACAGACTTCTTTAGTTTAACCACACATACAGTCGTTGTTGTTGTGCTAATCTGTTAAAGCATTTATCGTGTTACGCTAGAGCCACATGCACTTTTAAATCCAAAGTGATAACGCATACAGGTGGGTGACAAATGATTCAAAAGGTGTTGTTCTACCACAAGCCTCCGGGGCAAGAGAGAGATAATGTGTTAATTAGGGAGCTTGAGAGATGTTGTTCCCTCGGGACAGAGGCAGGCTACATGTTTCTCAGTCTTTATGATAAGTTGGCTGCTGTTGGTTCCTTCAAATGTATCCTATAGACATGAGTATTGATGATCTTCTCATCTAACTCCAGGCAAGAAAGTGAATTTCTTAAAATGTCAAACTATTACCTCTTTTACCCAGCTGTATATTACAACTTATCATTTAAAAAGACACTACTACAAGTACTCAGATCTTTCACTTTAGTAAAAGTAGTATTACCACTGTGAAGAAAGGAGGAGGAGCTTATTATTTTTTACAATACATACTGCCGGGTAGCTTTCGAATTTCACCAAGGAATGAATTAAGTTTATTTTTAACTTTAATGATACAAGATAAACTATTTGTTGATTATATTTTTGTATTGTTGTTACAATTGTTGCCTCTGATTTGTAATGGGGTAGAAGTATAAAGTAGCATACAATGGAAATACTCAAGTGCCTCAAAGTTGTACTTAAGTACAGTACTTGAGTAAATGTACTTGGTTACGATCGACCTCGACCTTCTGGGTTAACAGAGTTCACAAACCAAGTCCTAAACAATTGTACTAAGAAAGACTAAAACTAGTTGTTGCATGACAAAAACTGACGTTATATTTATAGAGATATATACCGTCAAAGTATAATCACCAGATCTCCTACCTGTTGTTCCACACACATCCACCCACCCACCCACACACACACACACACACACACACACACACACACACACACACACACACACACACACACTCTCACACACACACACACACACACACAGCCGAGCACAGTGCCAGTCCATTTCAGTGGGAGCGGGCTCTTTCTCTGCTGGCTCAATCTGTCTCTTCCAGCAGTGGTGATTGAGGAGTGTCTGTACCTCCCTCTCCCGCTGTCAGTCACAGCAAATACCTCTGGGCAGGTTTCAGCTCTGCTCTGTCACTCAAACACACACAGACAGCGCTGCCAGTCATGCAACCCTGAATCAATGTCTTGGTTGTCTTTCTATCCTCCTCCTCCCTTCCATCCTTGTATTATTTTACTCTTCATCCTTGTCCTGTGATCCGTACAAGTTTCTCCACTGTATTCAACATGGACTCATATTAACACTGTGTGACAAAATTGTACTCTTGTGAATCGACCCTGGGATGTGCAATTTACTTCTCTAACCCTTCTCATGTCTTCTTTTTCTCCACTCCCCACGATACTTTTTTGGCAACCCTGCGAGACCGGGCTCAAAGCTCTTAGTGAATGGAAAATAATGATGGTGTAATAACAGGAAAGGAAAAAGTAACTCACAGACACGTGATTGTTGTTTTTTGATAGGAGAAACTTTTCCTGTTATTCAACTCCATTATCATGTCAAAAAAAAGTTCAGTTCAGTTTTAGAGCATACTTTTACAAATGTTTTAATAAGATACTCACAGTTGACCCTGGTGACCTTCCATGTTTTATCGAGGCCGGGCTGTTTTCCCAGTTCTATCTTAAAGGGTGCGGCGTTGGGCGGGAGGTCCTTGTCCCGCCCCCCAACTATGGCCACATTCATATCATGGGCGTCTTCACACACCCGCGCTACCGTTGGTACCACATAGGGGGCGTTGTCATTGTAGTCTTCCAGGTAGATGACCAATGAGCCTGTACCTGTGGCTGGAGGGCTGCCTGGAAACACACAACATATACAAATATTAGGATAGGAATAACAAAAGTGTTGATTGATTCACTTTGCAAAATTTAGTGCACCGCTGTAGGTCTGGATGCTCATCATTGTGCGGAGAATGTGAACAGTAATGATCTGGGCAGATGTGAAAACAGCAATAACAGCAATGTGGCTGCAGTTAAACATGGTGTAATCATAATTATTCTGAAGTTAATTCTCATTTTAATTGTTTTTCATTCTGCCATATCAAAACGCTTTTCAGCTGACATCCAAAACAAAGCAAGACATGATGCTATTTTAGCAACCAAAATGGCAATAAACATTACAAGATCCATCCTGCTCTTTTCTACGCCGCTGACCTAATTCAACCCAAACAAAACAAAATGTTTGTTATTTCAATGCCGGGAGAGCATGAATCACAGTGGCTCATGTTTTGCAAGAGAACATTTTGATTTGGCACATGGCCGGCTTCTGTGTTTGTATGAGATTACACCTTACTGAAGGATGCTGGGTTAAAAAGCAGCTTGGCTCTTGTTTAATACTGCTCTCTGTTTCACTGCGATTAGAGGTTATTAACAAATCCACACGGTGTCCACGACAGCTCCAGAGGTCAGTGAGCAATTAACACCTAAAGACAAGATCTTTAATTGGAAAATGGGCCTCCTCCACCTTTTTAAGGTAAAAAAAATAATATTTAGGGCAGAGAGGGGAGAAAAAACAAGTCAGGATATAGTTTTTGTGCATAAAATGTCAAGTGACGCTGGAATGAAGTCTTTCCAGTGCCGTTATTGAATGCTGCACACACTGAAATGTTGATGAGGTCAAAGATAATTGTTTAGGGCAAACATAAAACAGAATTGAAAGTTAAAATATGACACAGGAGGTAAATCTGTTCCAGTTTCATAGTTTGCAGGTTTGGTCAGGGCCTCAACATCTACAGAACAGCATCTTAACCAGATATGAATAAAAGAAAGCTTTCTGATCCATCATTGAATGTATGCAGTTTACAATGATGATGACAAAAAACTATCATTTTAAACAATGGTTTGTATTTCAGAAAGAGGGAGACAATCTGGGGGTGCTGGCTAAAATGACAACAGTTGAAGCAGCGGGAGCTAACTAACTAATTAAGCTAAAGGCAACGCGTTGACGTTGCTTTAAAACGACATCTCCGGATGAATTGTTCATGTTTCAGCTGACCTTTTTTAAAATGAGAACCTTGTAAAACAGGTTTTAAATAATGAATGAATGAATGTTTGACATTTAGTAAGTGACAATATCTTAGCAAATTTCAAACCGAACCACTTTTGACAGTTCACTGACCTTAAACGGAGACCCAAGCACTGTTGTAAGGTTATCATAATGTGTTTCATTTAGATGCCATAAATACATAGCAAGGGTGTAAAACATGCAGGACAATAGACTTATCCCACTTACTACAAGTCCTCCCTCTGTGTTGGTGCAGGGACTGCTTACCCTGGAAAATACCCCAGGCTACAAATGTCAAATACACCTAAAAATAATTCAGATGGAACATTTTTCATGTCCATGCTGACGGTTTTAATTCACACACAACCTCTTAAACAGAAGCAACATAAGGGGTTGCCCAGGCTGCTACATCCCTCTGGCAGGGCGAAGCCGTAGGGCAAGTATCCATAAGTGCTAAATATTTTCTATTTGTGAGAAAACATGAACGTGCTTCATGACAAGTGCAGTGGAGACCCTAAAGGCATGGGGGGGGGGGGGGTGTAATGATTTTCAAGGGTAATGGCAGTAATCCAACTTCATAAACACACACACACACACACTAGGCTCCTCTCCCTCCCTGCATTCTCATCAAAAGCAAAAGTGCATACATACTACTGTATATATATATATATATATATATATATGTTATTAAGTGTTCATAAAATAATCATCATGATCTGTTTGTTTTGCTCAGCTCAGAACTTTAATTTCATTCTCAGCTGTAAAGCCATCAGCAGATTGTGATGTGGAGAGATCAAATAGTAATAGGAGCGAGTTTGGCATTTTCTACTGTATAATAATCGTGAAATGACTGCTATCTCGGCACTCGGTTGCTTTTCTGTACGCAGTCAAGGAATGAAACAAAAGCAGCAAACAGCCCCAGATAAGTACGTCTGTGACAATATCAGCTGCAGATCAAGAGCAGAGAGGAATTACTTTAGCAAGAGCGGACGGAAAATGTGTTGAAAAGCAAATCAAAGACGGTAGCTCTTCAGGCGAGACCTCAGATAATCTATTATCACTCGAGACCAAGAGAGTGAGGATGGGGCTTGGATACCCCGTCAGTGAAAAGATGAACATTTCAACCCATTTGTAGTGGGAGAGGCTGTCTCTGTGCTTGGCTTGCTTTAAATGAAGCTGTTTGTCTTCCTAAATGAATACTCTCAACACCTAATCACTCTAATTCTCTGCTCTTCTCTTCTCCTACTCCTCATCTCCATTGCATCATGGCTATGCCATCATCAGCCTGCCACGGCATCAATGGAGCTTGTCTGCTGGCCTCTACTTCACACCGCTTTGTCACAAAAGTTCTGATTAAACACCATGCAAGTTTCTAAAGGAGACGGGCAATTTATGGCTCTTTGCCGCTACAGCAGGTCTACCCATCTCTGCATGTTAGGCACTAAAAAGTACATTAAAAGTAAAGTAGGCGATAATAAAGAAAGAAGGGACATGGGAGGATTTGCTTTGATGAAAATGTGTAAAAAAAACAACTGTCCTCTCATTGTCTCGCTGGGGTTGTTAGGGTATCAAAGATGCATTCATTGCAACAGCAAGCTATCAAACTGTATTGCGCAGCAGAGAGTTCCTGTCCGATTAACAGACGCTCTAATCTCCATGTACATTTCTTGCAAAATGAATATCAATGCCCAGAGAACGCAAAGCACAGATTAGCCAAATCAATGTTAAACAAGATTAAAATGAGGACAAAGGTCTTTGCTCTCTGCCTCGTAGGAAGTGTGTGTGTAATCCTGTAGTGACATGTGTGTGTTATTTAAGGCTCAACTCTCTTCCTCTAGTAACTCAGATAACAATTGTCCTCTGAGGGACTTACACAATTATTTTGCTGTTTTGACAATCGCTGCATTCCAAATGTAAATATCCACTTTTAATGGTCACGTTGGTCGGTAGAGTTTGATGAAACAACAGCCACAGCAAATAACAAGTGAATGTGGCAGTTTAGTATTATACTGTTCCAGGTCTGTGCCCATATTTATTTATTAAGTTTTGAGCTGTATGTCCATGAACATGTTATCATTTAATCATATGAATGCAGAATACATTGTTGGTATCGGACGCCTTCTGGTTTCTGTTTGTAGTCCGAGTAGTATTGACCATTTAGCAGGCTTTGGGTGAACGCAGGCAAAACGTCCGTGTGGAGAGCAACAAAGGCGCATTGGCCGAGATCGAGTCTTGAAACCCATTGGCTATCGTCTGACGCGATTTTGCTTTTAATAAAATTAATTTTTAAACTGGCTGCTTGTTTAACAATCTGGTCGAAGACATCATCTCTCAACTCCAAATCCATTCTCAAGTTGCTAATCAGACTGTAAACATGTGCATGGTAAAGGAAGCATTCGTCCAGATATCTGATGACTACACCGGCACTCCAAACATATTGCCCCCAGAGGCTTATCGTCATCAGACTCATAGCAGATAGGTTGCAAGATTGATTATTATTAAGTTCTCTGATGTATTTCTGTATTTGTGACAGAAACACATTACCATTCGTGGGGCCACACTGCTAGCACAGATTACAATTGACATTACCATACCCATTTGTAAGATAGTGTTTGTTCAAAACAGACGGACATCTTTTTCTGCATAAGCCTTCCCTCCTTGTCTTTAATACACTCCATCTCCCCTCAGGAGTAGTTGACCCTGGGCGTTGCAATGTATTGTAAGACTTAATCCTAGTGTGCCTGCAAGTGAATACATTTTGTCCAATCTGAAGTAATCCAATCACCTTTGAGGCTTAGACATTTTGCATCTTGCTAAAAGGTTATTACATGTAGATAGAAATCCCTTCACTGTTTTGCTCTGGGGCCTTCCTTTTTTCTTTTGCACTCCTTTATGTACGGATTAAGTAGATTGCGTGGATGAAGTCAGCGCGTTTTTAGCTTTTTAGCTTTATTTAAGTGAAGCGTGTTTTTTTTGTACAAATTAGATAATTAATGATATATTGTTTTCACAGTCCAAAGTTGAAATGAACTTTCCACAAGTGGGGATTGATTCTGATAAATTGGTTTCAGAACACGAATTAAACTAATTAACGAGTGAGTTTAGGTTTTAATTGTCTCCATTAAAGTCCCTCTTTAATATTAAAAGGCGCGATGCCCCCGAGCCAGTTCAGGCAGACGATTCCAGTAGTGGTGCTTCACTTGCTCATGACAATACTAAATGCATCATACAGTATATTTGCAATATGGTAGCCAATTTTGAATGGATGTTTTGGTCTGATGTTGTTGCTGCACTACTCATTTGCAAACAAATTCTGTAAAACGGCATCTGGAAATGTTTCTGCTGCTCCTACAGTATACAGATGGTGATGAAAAGGCATGATGAGAAGAGTTTTGAGACTGCTGGAAGCTTACTTATGATAAACTGAAAACATCTCACACATAAGGCATTGTGCTTTTTAGACAACTGAAAAATTAAAAAATGTTAAACTCCAGGCAACTATTTAAATTTTATCCCATTTTAAAGCAATTAATGTGTTGAAGAACACACACAAAAGAGCTGACATTTCACAGTACATTTACATAATATCTACTGGCAAACACACCATTTTATTTTGTATGTAATAAAAACATATGAAAGATATGAAACTATTCCATCCGCTGTTAGTCAATGCACTCAGCATAATCATGGTGGAAATGTACATCATTTCCAATGTGTTTCACAGACAGATCATTTGTAATATTTAGACCAATATAACAGTATTTAAAAAATGTTCAAGGTTAAAGCATCCAAGTATTGCAGAACACTATGTTTGTTGGATAAATGGAGCAAAGATGTACGTTGAGGAATTTTTGCAAGGGCCAACTTCATCACCTACAACCTCTTCCTTTAGGCTTTGCCCTCTGGCTCCACGTCCATCGTCCAGCACCACTCCCAACACGTCTACCTGCGGCTGGCAGGTAGACAGCCCTGTTATTCTCCCGTCCGCCCAGAGATGAGAGGAGCAAGCAGACTGATTGACTCCTGAGGCCGTCAGGGCTAATCCACAACTACAGGCTGCAAACTGACCTTTCTTTCTTTCTCTTCCCTGCTTTCTCTCTATCCACCCACAAACACTCTTTTTCACCCAACACTTTGACTTTAGGCTAATGCTCTATTTATGTCTGACTGTCACTTTCTGTTGTTATGGCTTGATTTTTTTCTTTCTGTTGTCTGACTTTGTCTCCATACTGTTGTAGAAGAGGAAGGAAAGACAGGGTTGTGACTGGCAGCGGTTTGAAATGTATCAATTTCTGCCCCTGCATGGTATGGTGAGTATAAAATGCATGGTCTGTCCCCCTCTTGGGGGAAAATGTGTTATAGCAGTGAGTTTTATGAGAGGAGGTGAGGGCACGGAGCACAACAAATTTGAAGGGGGAAAAAGTACAGCCTGTTCTATTTTCATTTCATACATTTGATCGGTTTTTCTTACTGTGAAATAAGTCTGGCAAGTGCTCTGGCCATGACTTGAATTCCCAGAATTAAAAAGAGGACCACTGGAATATTCTTATTTGGCTACATTTCTTTTTCTCATTAGAAAAAACATTAAATACCAGGACAGCTTAGGTACAAACAACCAGTGGAGGATGCCCTTGGCCAAAAATATTCAGCATTGTTATTACTATAATTATTTTCCTCAGCCACATAAAAGTGGATGATGAAGGAAATGAAATAACAACAGCTAGAGGAAGCTAGGAGCAGGGCACGCGTGTGAGGAATGCCTAGTTGGAAATGTTACAATACATCATGCTGCAGCTGAACAGTCAGGAAGACTAATTCACAGGTGGACTACAGCAAGGGGCAAGAGAAAAAACAAATGAAGGCAACATCTAAAATGAGAAAGGGAGGCGATGGGAGCAGGAAGAAAGGAGCTTTGAAGGAGAGGGATTTTGAAAATGACATGATGATGTGAAATGTTTGCCATGCCAGCAAATTGACTGAAATCTAATCTTTTCTGCGTCACTTTACTGTGTCTTTATGCAGATCTTACATACTGTACTCTTCATCATTGTCTGCATATTCAGTTTATTCAGCACAATAGTGAGACATCCAATTTCTCTTTATTTACTGTAACAGCTTCCCGAGTCCATTCTTGTTTAAACTATTTCACAACTCTATTCAAACAGATTCAGCCGCAGTTTGAGCCACAATAAGTACACATTATGTTTAGGTGTGAATCACACTGGGCTGTTGAACAGAGTTGAACAGTGTTGAACATGTCCTCAGTTAAGAAATGTGTTTCCACAGACAGTGCAGACCAGCATTATATGACTGCAAGAGACACAAAGGCCCAAACTATAAAAAACTAAACACAGTAAAAACAGGTGTTTTTCTCCAGGCAGTAGGTAAACTAAGACTTGGTATATGTCAAATTATTAACACTTTGAAATTGAAAAAACTTCAGTTCAGAAAGCCTTAATTAGATGGATTTGCTTTGAATAATTCTGTTTCTTTGTAAGCTTTTCCTTGGATACAAAACAAGAAAGATAGGAAAGCAATTTACTTGAAATGTGCTGCATTTTTTGTTTAATCTTAAACAAAATAAAACAACTTGCACTAAGAAAAACATTCCAACGCCTGTGTTGATATGACATGACATACACTGGAGACTTTGTGGTTGGCTTTAGATTTTTATTTTTATTTTGCTCAAATATTGATTAAAGTTCATAAGATAAGTATTTTTATCAGATTTCTTGGGTTTTCTTTCCTTTTTGAGTCCAAAGGGAGTTAAGTTCTTATCAGCTTCTAGTCTAGTCAAGAACAGACTCTAGTATTTAAAAACACAGCTACAAAACGGCTAAATAAAATACAATCTTGATGCTTAATGGATTGTGAATGGATTTAAATGGTCACACATACCTCTTCACTTTGCTCTAGTCAGTACAGCTACTTCTACCATTCTGAGCCTGTAATGCTGAAGGATATGATATCCTATCTGGTTTTGTTTTTTCCTGTTCCTCTCTATCCGTCTTGCCACTGTATGAGTCCCAGACCTTGTTAAAACTCCCTTTAGATAACCCACTTCATTTAGTCCCATCACTCATAAGTCTCCTCGGGGCTTCCTGCGAACACTATCACATGACACTCTGCTAATCTGATTGGCTGATCAGAACTGTAAATGAAACCAGGCAGAGCCAATTACAATAGGCACAAGTCATTAAGAGAGATGACTTCGGGGAGAGAAGCGGTGCTGGGGACAGGTGCATCACTGCTTGTCTGGCAAATTACTTTCAGAATAGAGTTTGGGTTATCTGTTGCTGGCTATTATACCAAGTGATTGGAGAGGGAGGGTATTGAGGTATTGATACGGCTTAAAGTCGGCTTACACTGCAAGCTCTTTTTGTACTAATTAAACACCAAATTTACCTTCCTTGGGAGATTTCTAGGTTGGCTTTGTTGTCATATTTTTACTGTGATAAAGTGTTGGATAATAAAAAAAGTGTCTACACATCCAAGTGAAACATCTTCAATTACTAAGTTAAAGTCACACAATTTACAGCACTAAAACAAGATCTACTGCCCTGCTGGGCCAAATTGAAATGATAAAAAGCTAATTTTAAACAGTTTACTTGTTTTACTGTGCAGCAATAAACCCAAAATTAGTTACACATTCAAAAATGATTAAGGGGCCCATACAGGCACCTGTTCTCCCCCTGCCGACACCTGCTCCTTATTCCCAGATTGTCTATAGGCCTGTTTCACTGCAGACATTTTGACATGTCACAGTGGGAAAACACAGGTGTAAATAATAAGTATGAATGATTGTTGAATTCCATTTCCTAGTGTTGCGCATACTAGCCCGCCATCTCACTTTCATGGTTTACTGGGACAATTAAAGATGTTATTATGTTTATTAGATATGGAATTAGTGGCACCTGTGCTTTTGTTACTATCACGAGAGAAGCTGGATATTACGTTACATTACATTACAGTTCATTTAGCTGACGCTTTTGTCCAAAGCTACTCACAATAAGTGCAAACAATCATGAGGATGCAACTCCGAACAGCAGGAATCTTGCAAGTACATTAGATTCAAATAGGTGAAATCATTTTAAGTGCAGAACAATAGCTTCAAATAAGCCAAAGCAATGTAAGTGCAACATACAAAGAACATAATCATTATTTTATTTTTTTTCTTCATCGTTCGTCGAGGTGCAGTACATCCCAATTCATTGAATTGCATCAACATTTTCCTAACTTTTTCGGTTTTCGGATTATAGTCTCTTCAGGAGAGGCATCAAAGAAAACTCATTTTTACAGAAATGAGACATCCTTTCCTCTGAACCGTCACCTCAAGGGACAGACATTTCTGATTTGGTGTTTGGAGTTTGTATTTGTACATACTACACTGTGCAAATAATAATGAAACATTTACACACACAGACCAGCTGAACCGATGTGTAAATGGACTTCACTGTTCAGACGCTAAATTCAAATGAACCATTTCTACAGTTCTACAGTTAACACACATCCACTATGTTTAACTGATGGGAATCAGAAAATGATGTTGTTAGGCGGTTTCAGAGCAGTCCGATCAGCAGCAGCGTCCAACCCCAAAACAAATTTCCAACAAAGAGGTGTGTCAGTCTGATAAAAGAGTTACGCGAAGGTTGGTCTTTTTTGTCCTTGCTCATGTCTCCTCAGTGGTTCGTCCTCGCTCTTTAAAGCAGTGTAACACCAGCATTATGACGGACCAGAACGATTTCCGGGTCAAGCAAAGAGCGAGGAACGATCAAATTAGGGAATGGGGATGTACTTACTGTCGTTGAAAAAAACCAAACCAATATGCCTGCTTATTTCTCAGCCAGGTGTAAACGCAATGTGTACTTACGAAAAAATAAACATTGCACAGCAAGTTGAAAGGTAATCTAACTCAGCTTCCCTCTATTAGTTTAAACAAGCAAAAGCTTCTCTTGCAAAAGCTTTTTCAATAAGAGTCTAGAGCCGCGCTAGAGGCTCTGTGAGGCTGTACTACTAATCTGCATTCGAACGTCAGCATGCTAAAATACTCACAATGACAAGGCTAAACTGTTGATGTTAAGCAGGTATATTTTGTGTAGTGTAGTTTAGATTAACATTTCCTAATTAGCAGTAAACACAAAGTACAGCTGAGGCTGATGGAAATGTTTGCAGGTATTTGGTCACGTAGATAAACGTAGGTATTGGACAGATACAGATACATTTTGACCTGATGCTGGCGATAGAGGAAAAGTCAAGGGATCACAGAATGTAGTAGATTTAATTTATAGGGGAACTTGAGTGTGCGTACCAAATTATGTGGCAATTCAACCAATAGTTGTATTGAGTATTACAGGCTAGAGCTTTTCCATGCAAATTCTAACGTGGAAGGTGTTAATTGAGGTGGCCTTTACTGTGAGGCTGCGTAATTAAAACACCCTCCCAGCCCTGCACACCACACTCCCACCAAACAGCCCAGATAGATAAACTCACACTGACATACACAGATGGTGCCTCTAACTCTTCATCAGGAACTAAGCCTCTGACAGATTTCCTATGTTGGTCTAATGACATACATCTAGATAAACTGAAAGAAATCCTCCATCAGCCGTGTTTCCAGGGTTCCATCATCCGACTTCATCTTTCATTATCTATCCCTTTCCATCTCTACTACCAACTCATCTAATTTCATTTGGATCCCTGTCATTAAAACTACACCCAAAGCTGTTCACATCTCCACAGAAGAAACCCTTGTGGAAAACCCTGATAGAGATGTGCTGGGTGAGGAGGTTGGGGGGCACTTTTTACATTTTTAATCACATTGAATACTCTCACTTTCCACATAACCAGTAGTTTTAGTATTTTAAAAAAAATATCTCTGCACTCAGCCAGAGGCTCTCTTGTTGAGTGGGCAGAGGCCCCCAATTCAAATGTTATCAGCCTATTAAGTAGGCGGTATCAGTGGCTATCAGCCTTATAGATATGGATCCGAAAGGGCCTGCCAAATAAAAGTAGGTTTTATTATCTATTCACAAAGATGATCATCAAAAGAAGGATTACAAGAAGATGACATTGAACTCCGTTGTGGCCGATGGATAGTACACAAAACACAAAACGTCCTCCTGACATCAACAACGTCTTGTTTTCTTTGTGTTCACAACATTAAGTTTCACTTTCCCTTTACAAACTTAGTTATTTTAACCCAAGCATTTTAAAAGGCTGATACCATTAACAATGGGTGCCACAGGCATGTTTGTTTTAGCATGCCAGGCTAACTTCTGATCTGTGGATGAATCAGTATTCCAAGGACACGAGAGAAATAGGGCCTGATAACAGCCAACGGCAGAGAGGGATTTTCTTTTCCCCTCGCAAAGCTGAATAAAGGTATTCTTTAATCACAGACATACCTGTATGCCTGTTTACAAGGTGGCGACTTCTCCAAGAAGTTCTGGTACAACTTGAGACATGAAAGACAGAGACAGTCAGGGACAGGAATAGGGAGACAGAGGTTGGGGAGTTGGTACTAAAAGCACTAAAGTGAGAAGGACACAGTGTGTATTTAGGGTTAATGAGGCAGTGTAGCAGGACTGGGGAGGCAACAGAAGGCAAGACAGCGTCGAGCTGTGATCTTTCGCGCTTTCCAGAGCATATCCCATTACACCACCATTATCCTGGGTCAAGATGCCATGGTTCCCTACCCTCATGCTGGCGTCACCCCTGCCTACTGCTACACAGGGTCATAATTGATTGGCTGGGCAAGAACACATTTCAGTAAGGTAGTTAACCTGCTTGCCTCTGTGGCTGTCTCCATAAAGGAATTGACAAGAGAGTGATATATAAATGCAGTGAAAGTGACCTTAAGACAAGAAAGAGGAGAGTAAACACATCCAGATTTGATAGAACCCTGTTTTGGTCAAATGCCATCTGACAAAACCTTCGATCTTACTAAAAATATTCATTTTCTTCTTTGTCCTTTCATTCTTTAATGTTTTTATCTTTGACTTTTCTGCAAACCACATCTCTTAAGCTTGTTTTATTTTCTTCCATGTTTCTCCTTTTGTCTTCTTGACACTGAGCCTCCCATTATTATATTTACCATACAATTAGACAGTGTCTGCTCTTCAGTTCGTACTCTCTTGGCTTTAATATAATGGATTCTTGAGAAAGTTACAGAGGGCCGTCAAGCCGGAGCTGGAAACCAAGCTGACTGACAACATGTCTGTAAACACTGACATTGTCATCGTAACAAATTTAAAGTAGAATTCCTGCCTCACGGTTGTATGCGTCCACCAAGCAGTCAAGTTGCAGTTTACATCCATCTCTATCTAAAATGGCATCATTCCATCTTTACATCCTATTAGACATTTGTGTTAAATTGTCATAATTAGCATAAGAATCGCTTTTTGCAAGACCGTATTGACCTTGACCAGTTCATGCTTGAGTCCACTTTGCCGTTTGTGCTAAATTTGAAGAAATTCCCTCAAGACGTTCCAGAGAATGAGACGGATGGACAACCCCAACACATAATGCCTCCAGCCACAGCTGTCGCCAGCGCAGATACATGAAGACTACTATTTTCTATTCTATTCTTGGCCTGAGAATTTCAGCGTACTGGGCTGACACACTGGCTCATCATGCTTTATTATGTCCCTGCTGTAGTTTGAGGCAGCCTGATCACAGCTGGCTAAAGACACAACATGAGTCTATCTATCTGCATTTAGCCTGCCAGGCTGCCTCGCTGTGTGCTTCTGACATGACAGACACTTAGCAATGAAGACTTTGTATCTGGGCTGGCCTGAAACACAGAAATTACTCAGCCCATTATGTCAATGTACTGCACACTGGTTCCCAGCACTTAGTATGGCAATGAGGCAGCACATTGGCAGACATCGTACACGAAGATGGACACATCTAGAAGCACAGAAAAGTATACTGCCTGAATGCGCACACACACACATAGCGGGTGTCTGTGCTACTGACAGGCGGTTACCACTGTCAGTCTTTTCCTCTCTTTTGAGGGAAGAGATGATGAACCTATTATGCGGACCTGTCACAGAGATGGACAGATAGACACATGCTGCACACACACAGTCTTATTTAATTTTACATCCATCTGAGCACCAAAGAGTTTTTTTTTTATCTGACCCAATTAGAATTCAGATTCCCTTCTCTCCTTTTGCCTTCTGCCTTTGATTTAAACCAGAGGGGATGTGATGAATGCTGAGACTTATCACACTGTTCAGTCTGAGTGTGTGTATGTGTGTGTAATACTTAATATTCCTGTAATTAACAAAGCTCTCTTTGACTGTGTCGAGGTTGTCTCACTGTTATACAGATGCACACACACACACACACCTTAATTTCTTAATGAAGGTCTCTCCTCTGTATGTCCACGAGTTCAAAGCAAACACTGCCTAACTCTTTTGTGCATAACTTAGGTGTTTTTAATAGAAGGTTCATTGGTATTAGACACTGAAGATTACGTGTGTGAGTATGTGCGCCACCGTGTTTCAGAAGACTGGGCCTTTGATAATGTATTCATGCCTCCCAATGACAAATGGCTCCCACCAGGAGGCGGTTTAACATTTAAATGAGGAGCAGGAGAAAACATTGAACCACATCACACAGCAGTGAGTGGATACGCAGGGGCAGGCAGGAGAGGTACTGTGTGTACCAGGACAAAGACATTAAAAACTCGGATGAACACACAACTTCACATACAAACACACAGATCCACCGACACAGAATATAAAAAACTAATGTGAAGGAAGGAGAAGGAGGTAAAATGCGGGAACAGCTGGCGTTCCGGTGGGGAATCAGAGAGCAGAGAGAATTTGTTGGCGTGCAAAAGCAGCAGCTACTGATGAGAGTTTATATAAACAGCCCGTCAAGCCCTCTGCTCAGGTTGGAACAATATCTCCTCAAACAATATCGCGCCGCTCCGCCAGCCTGCCAGGTGCCGCTTCCCAGGCACAACTGGGTACAGGCTTTTCAGTCATTAACTCAGAAACAGAAACCCATGATGGGAGGAGGGAGACAATGTGCACAAATGCAGATGCAGGGATGAAGGTGAGCAGCAATGCATGCAAATAAACAGATTTGAACTCACTGCACATGCACACGCAGTGACAATCAAACATTCATTCAAGATTACAACACTCCACATCATGGAGTGACAAATGGCTCTGTCTGCCTCTCCTGCAAGTGCAGTTGATATTATGACAACACAGGGTAACCTCCACACTACAGACTCACTGCTGCAAATTCTCCAATTGAGATGACCCCTGCCCTTGACATAAACATTATCATTACTTCACCTTGTTAAACCCCCAGGAACGGTCCTTCTCTTATGTTTTTCCTATTTCTATCTACCATCTTAGCCTCTCTTCTTGAATCCCTACTTCTCTTTAGTATGTTTGCTGAATCGTACACCATCTGTTGCGGCCTAGAAGCCTGCTCCAGCTGACCTGCTCTCACGCTGTTATCCAGGAGCTACAGTCAATCTGTTGCTAACCATGCAAAACATTTACCAAGAGTTTAATTCCCATTTCGAGCACCATATGGGGTCAAATCGGTTTAAACTGGCTATGGGGCAGCCCATGACAAATGAGAAAATACATATTTTAGGAAAAACTCTCACCCCTCAGTTACACACAACAAAACTTAAACTGGCAGCATATTTTCTTTTTGATAAATACTCAGTAGGTAAAAATCCAATTCCATGGTGAATGTAAAGAAATATACCTTAAAGAACTGTACACAAATATAAGGTTATGTTGTTAAAGACCTCTCTCAAACCAACCGTAGTACCTGTTTCTTTCAAACTAAATTTCTCCTATTCCAAAATATGTTTTCCCAATTATATTTTTGCCTACAGATACTTTTCATATAAGCCTCTTCTTTAACCCCTCCACCCTCCAATTCTGTTTGACACAAGTCTATTTCTCCTGTCACTCTCACCTTCCTGCTCGCCAGTGCAGGGTAGATGGGTATTAATCTGAAGTCTCCACATAAAGATAAATATAAAGATGTAAGGGTCAATCGATATCCTGTTGGTAGTCTACATAGGTGTGTTGTCATACAATCATTGCAAAGATCACTATGGGGAAGGAGCAAATTTGTCTTGTCAATGACAGAGCGTGCTGCGATAAAGGCAACGCAGGGGTTGAGCGGATATCAGTATTCTGCTCACATTTCATCAACGTACACACACACTGCATGCACCCAAGCATCAATTCAGTAAGTAGTTAAATATCTGGGTGCAGTTTGAATTTTACAGTTTGGCTCAAGGGATGGCGATGTCGGTTGGTCAGTCCACCACAAGTTTGAAATACTTCAAAAATCATTGGATAGATTTCCATAAAATTTGTACAGATAGTCAAGGTCACCAGAAGATGAATCCTACTGACTGTGGTGATGCTCTCACTTTTATTCCAGCACCGACAACAAGTTGATATTTAGTTTCTGAGTCAAATGTCTGATCAACTGTTGAATGGATTGTCATTAAATTAGGTACACACATTTATGGTCGCCTTTAGGATGATTTGTAATTACTTTGGTGACCCCTTAACATTTAATCTAGCGCCATCATCAGGTCAAAATGTAAGGTTTTTTTCTAATACTACAACTTAAAACTAATGACATTCCCATCAGCAATTTGTATTTTGTGTTAATTAGCAAATATTAGCATGCTAACATGCTAAAATAAAATGGTGAACATGGTGAACATAAAACCTGCCTAGCATCAGCATGTTAGCATTATGATTTTGAGCATCTCAATATCTCAATTATTTATACAATAATGTATCAATTCTTGAGCTTTAGGGGTGCTGGTACGTGGATTTTGTTACCTTCAGAAAGAGTCAGGCTAGCTATTATACATTGTTCCCAGTTTTCGTGCTAAGCTAAGCTAACCAGCTGCTGGTGGTCGCTTCATATTTACCATACACAAGAGACACAGACACAAGAGTGATATTAATTTTCTCATCTAACTCTAGGCAAGAAAAAAAATAGGTGTATTTCCCTGTATCTTGAGAAGTACAAAAATATGAAGCAGAACATTATCTTCTTACCCTGTATCCTCTTCTGGCTCCAACACCAATCTTAATCCCTGCCCTGTCCACTGATAATATTCACCATTTCTCTTCCTCCCAACCTATTCCTTACCCACTTCCCTGGCTTTATATCTTTTTCCTGTTATCGCCTCCCATGTCCCTTCCTTTCTCATCTTCCTTTGCCCCTTCAACCTCCTGCCCCATCATTACTCCTCTTTCAACGCTCATCTTTCTGAGGCTTCCGAATTCCCCTGCACAACAGTGCTATTCTGCTGCCTACTAATAGAATCTCTCAGTGCCTCTAATGGATCTGTCAGAATCTCCCTGAGCACGGGAGACCAGATAGATTGATAGCGAGAAGGAGAGAGACAATGAAAGAGAGGGACAAAGAGACAGCGAGACACAGGAAGAGAGAAGCAAAGAGTAAAAGAAGAGACGCGCCGCTTTCATCTGTGCTTTGAAAAGTCTCAAAGCAGCAGCTACAATGACACTGCCAACCAGCGACCATATGGTCCGTTAGAAGCAGTGCCACTTAAGGCCATAGCATTGTCACCACGGGATAATGAAAGTTTTACTGTGGCCATGGGTGAAACTAACTCTAAGGGTGAGTCATTTCCAATTGTGAACTATAACCATGTGCGGAGGCAGGCTTTGTTTCTTCTTTTTCATGTTTGCTGCATTGATTCTGCACTGACACTCTTCACCAAGGAGGAATTCTTTGTATAATGCAAATGTGTTAAATCCATAGTGGAAAGCCTTGTTGTATAATCGCACAATAATACATTTAACACCTCAAAGTGTTTATTTAAGTGAAGTTAGCATATTTTGTTGACATGTTAGGTGTTGTTGTGGTTGTACACTTTTAATTAAGCTGTCTACGAAGCACTTTTACAGTGATGTTTTTTTATATCCAGGACTGTGATTCTTCATTGCATTTGTCAAAACAAACCTTAGTCACTTTATGTTCATCAAATGCTGGGAAATATCTACCAAGAACCAAGCTAGGACAGTACTTCCAAAGCCTTTTATTTACTACCTACCAATCATGCATTATATCAGTGGAGTAGAAACATGGATATTTATTTAGTTTTACAAATGATTCAAAATACATCACATACTGTTTATGTCTGATTATCCTCTATTATTTTCATACAGTGGGGCATCTGCAACTCACCGTTATCCGTGGCGATGAAGACAGCTGTGTATTTATTGTCATGGACATAAGGAGACTCACGGTCCAGTGAGGCCGAAGTGTTGACAGTTCCTGTGACTGGGCTTACACTCAGCCAGCCTGCTGGGTCTCGCAGAACAGCATACCTGAAAGAAAGTAAATAAAATAAGTAAGAAGTTGTGACTATAAGCAACCAGAACACCAACTATACTGTGCACAATCTTGCAGAAAAGTTCTCTTTCCAGTTTATTTTTGGTCCCATATGTTTAGATTCAATGCATCTCACAGACAGACAGCTCTGTCGACATAGCAACAGACAAGACAGACATTTGAATAGTCCACATTTGTCTCTTACAGTGTATAACATACATTATAAACATTACCATTTAGAAACATAACACAACAAGTTTTTACTAAGGCTGCCCCCCCTCGAATAGTTGTCTAAAACATTTTTTAGTCTCTTTAGTCATTTTATTTGTGCTTTATTTCGTGCTGAATGACATATTTCCAATATACTTATGTTCACATCTCTGGTTAACACAGGATTTAAAGTGGTGCTTTTGTCGAGAAACTCAGTTTTACAGATCTTTCAAATCAAAAACAGTCGGCAAACAATATATTTCGTTGAGGACGTCCTAGATTGTACGTTTGAAGGACATCTGGCGTATGAAATCTGGTTGCAAAAGTGAATAAAGTGAATAAACAAGAAAAGAAAAGATCATAAAACAACTGTTTATGTTTCTTTCTTTTACCCAATCTACAGGGCATTACCAAGACTTATTACTCACTTTTTTCAATGACACCCTTACAAAGAAGAGCAGCTCTTCCTTGGACATCCACTACTGGAATTAATTAAAACAGAGCAGGTGGGACACCTTCACATACAGTAGCTTCAGTGTTTCTTTGTGAGATCTAGAAGATCACGTATGTGTGTGTACTGTTTGTGTATGTGTCCTAAGGATTTGTTGAAATAAATAATAGAATAATATTTGTTCCACTTTAACATGGTGCTGTTGGCGACAGTCATAATGTTATGGCCCGAAAACCCTTTACACTATCTACGATTTGTTATGGGAAAGAAAGTGGGACGCTGTGTGTTCAGTAAGAATAATAATCTGTAATAAAGCTATTAAGCGAACAAGAAAAAGGGCCCAAAGGTTACTTCCTGTGCAGAGGCTCTACCCCTGGGTGCATGCATGTGCAGGTGACCGCAGCAGCAGCAGCTCCTGCAGGGCTGAGATTTGAAGGTGATGGATGACCTCTCCAAAACTCTTGTGGGCGAACGGCCATCTCCCTGAAAACGAGCCGAAGAGCAGATCACGACCCTGCTAATGTGGCAAATCAGCTAGTCACTGAGGGCTGGTAGATGGTGATTGGAAGGGGCTTGCATCTGTGTTAACGTCACCAGTGATTGATTTAAGAGCTCTCGAGCACTACTTTTCTATATACATAGAGAAATGTGCACATATACTGTAAGCACATACGTACAAGGTCTTCCTTTGTGAAACATCACTCATACATGCACAAAAGGCACACACATGCAGCTTAAAGTTTCTCAAACACACACACACAGACCACAGACTTTCTTCACCACGAGGCCACTCTTTGCCAAAGTGCTCAGCAGTAGACAAATTGTCTTTGAAATGGAGCTCTTCAGTTAACAGAGCGTGACAAAGCCTTGGGAAATGGCTTTGCAATCAACCTCTGCTCACACCTTTCCCCTCTCGCTCTCACTCACACACACTTTCCCTGCTAGCGAATTCTACTGTTAACCAACACATATGTTATACTGTAACAAAAGAGGCACTGCTGCGAGGTTGAATGCACTATTAATAATGACACATATATCATTGTACATGCCCTTTTTTTTATACATACACACTTGTGCGAACACATATAGAGCAACCAAATGATTCATAAGGCCAACTCCTCTAATAAAACAGAGGCCGGCTCACAGGTTATTAACCTCCATATGTCTCACTCCTCCCATCACTGACTTCACTATCATACACTCTCTGTGTTTCATTATCACCATATTTTGACAGACACACACACTTACACAAGAGTACAACACATTTTTTAGGGCATTTCATGTCAAATATTTAAGACCTACCAACTATGTACTGTATATACTATATATATATATATATATATATACATTAGATGTACTGTATGTGCCAGTGTACTAGGGCGTGATCAATATTTAGTGTCTTAATGTTCTGCTCAGCACATGTCTTTGTCATAATTCTTTGATATTTTGAGAGATATTTGTAGACTAGAAACAAGGAAAAACAGCTAGCCTGTCTCTGTCTCAAGGCAACAAACAAAAAGCGTTATGTCTCGTTTGTTTAAGCCGTACACAAAGTGAAGCAAATACATGTTGTGGTTTTAAAAGGGGTTGTATATTGGACTATTCATTTCTACTATACACTAGACCAGTGGTTCCCAAATGGTGTGCCGCGGCACACTGGTGTGCCGTGAGACAAATCCCGGTGTGCCGTGGGATTTTGAAACAATTAGGCCTATTGCATTTAACTGTACACAAGGTTATGAATGATTTTTTATTTACTTCAGTGTTTCCTCTAGGTTTACTGCTCTGCAGGGTGCTGCCTGGGCTGGATCAGTTCCGTGCGTGGCGCATGTTTTTTAAGTTCTCTCCTCACCTTTTCTCCACTCTGTCTCTGACTGTAATTGTGTGCGTTCGCGCGCGTGTGTGGGTTCGGAAGCGGTGGGAAATATTAGAGTGTGACACATCAAAGGCTCTCTGCTAGTGTGAAGGAGAATAGCTTTTTACCAGGACTAGGCTAAATAAATGTTCACAGAGTGATAACAGTGATATTATGTGTTATAGAGGGGATTTTTCCCGGATATGAACACAGGTGTGCCTTGAGATTTTGGCTTGGTCTTTGGTGTGCCTTGGCCACAGAAAGTTTGGGAACCCCTGCACTAGACCAGGGGTCTGCAACCTGCGGTGGCTCCTGTAGCTTTGACAACGAAAAAACATGGAACTAAATATTAATTTTTATGTATTTTTTGTTGCACAGTGGACAATCTTTCAATGGGCACACCTCTTATCTCTTGGAGTTTGAGGTGATATCGGGACACTGAAATAAAATATGTTTTTTTAATATTTTGTCCACTAAGAAATGCGTCATATTTTACTGCGTCTATGGGCACAGTAGATCTTGAGTTTCAGACCCCCGCCTAACTCGGCATGCTAACCGTGGATAAAAACAAAAGATTTGTGAGGCTGTTGTGAATTGTTTAAAAGCCAAATAAATGAACACCACCACCATGTGGATGAAAACACACTGAAACGCACATAAGTAAATACAAACTGGTCTATTTGTTTATGTTTACTCTTTTTAAGCTACTAGGCTGCAGGTATAAAAAAAAAAAATTCAAAGTGGGATACTTTTATTCATTTCATTTTCATTTAATTTCACAAATATGTTGAGGACTCAAACAGGACTGCATAGTTCTGTGTTTAATTGATTTAAAAGTAGGCCTGAACATGGTACTGTATTGTTTCCTTCTCTTCAAAAGAGTTTGGTAAAATAGCAATACCATCTCAACAGTTTCCTTTATTTTCATTCTGTAATTTCATGAATGCAATGCATATAGTATAACTATATATTAGACTTATAAGCTATGCTAATAAATATGTTTTGTAGCTCCAGACAAATCTTATTTAGTGGAAGAGGGGGCAAAATGGCTCCCTCTGTGTTGAACAGGGTTTGAAGTTTGGAAATCAGCAGAACAGCCCAACCAGTCTGTATTCATCCCTGAAGAGTACTCTCTTGAATGCTTATTTTCATTCCACATAAACTCACAGATTCACTCTAAAGCACAAACCCTGGGAACCTCTTTCAGACAGTATATTCCATAGCTGGCAGCCAAATGCAATGAAGCTATGAAGGCTGTTGAGTAAAATATCAGGCTATTATGTATCTTCCTACAGTAGAGGTTCTGAAGAAGTGTAATGCTTTGTCTGCTTATGTGCAGGCTCAAAGGTAACCCTCAGTTGGATCCACTGTTCCTCCTCCATGTGCAAACATGGGGACAGTCTATTAGAGCCCTTTAAAGGGCAAATTAGAAAGACATTAAAAAGCCATTAGGAATATTCATATCTGGTTATACGTGGTTATCTCTAAAACCAGAGAAGGCCCAAACAAATAAGACAGCGCACACACACAATGATGACACATGTGCTCATATAGCTACAAATACACAAATCCACTTTAAATATGCACACACAGAAGCAAGAAAAAGGTTCAGCTATCAATCTAAAGCAAACATTTCTTGTATGTTTTGCTTGCACTGTGAAATAATTCTCAAAACAGCAAAGTGATTTGGCACAGACTGGGACCCCAATGTTGCCGCACCTATTGGGGCTAGTCTGAGCTGCAATGGTTGGCACCGGAGCCCAGTCTTGGGGTTTTGTGCAAATGTGTGTGTAAGTGTGTATTTTTTTTGTAAGGGATTCCCCAAGAGGACACAGAGGAGCCTTGACGGGGCTGGCAGGAGTCTCATTAGAGGTGATCCAGGGCCAGAGATGTAATTTAATACCAACCTACGAGGGTCTTTTAAAAATGTTTTTTACATAAACCTCTAAGAGGTCAACCTTTCGGTGCTTATTAAAAACGAAGGTTTGGTTTAAATTATGAGTCAAATTGAAATGATCCGCTTTTAAATTCAAAATACTATAATTCAAGAAAATAGCAAGTACTTGCAATTTTTCGTTAAAGGGCTAGTGTGTGGTATTTAGGGGGATCTATTATCAGAAATGGTACAAAATATTCATAACTTTGTTTTCTTTATAGTATAATCACCTAAAATTAAGAATTATTTGGTTTTGTTAGCTTATAATGAGCCATTCGTATCTACATATGGAGCACCGCCATGTTTCTACAGTAGCCCAGAACGGAAAAAACAAACTCCAGAGAGAGCCTTTAGCGTTTTTACGTTACCTGAAGGCCACCGTAGTTCTACATCTCGCTTGTAAACGCCAGCTGCCGCCTGAATTTTGTTGCTCCTAAAGTAGTATTATTGTAAGGATGGCCTCTGACAAGGGGAAGGTCCTGAAAGATACCACGACATTACCACGGTTTTGCGCTGACCGGTTCATTAATGCAGTCTTGGAAAGAGAGGGGTGGGCGGAGGGGTAATCAGTTGGTTACAATCTGCAGCCACAACACTAGATGTCGCTAAATCCTACACGCTGTTCCTTTAACTAGTAATTGTAATTCTGCAAGAGGCTGCTATTTCACCAGCATTGAATATGAAAACTTTTCAAAAAAGAAATAAGGAACAATGTAGTTCACACACCACAAAAGCCTGGCACAAAATCATGCTTGATTAAACAAAAAAGGGAATCTTAACCAATACATATCCGGCATGTAAATCATTTATTTTGACAGCGAACAGTTCTTATATGAGAGCAAAGCTTCACTGTCACTCTTACGGAGGTGTTGAGACAGATGAGCTGTCAATAGCAGAGCTAATTTAGAGAAAAGATAAAAGCTGAGGAGTGAGCGCCGAAATGGGAAGCTCTTTACATAAATGCTAATTACTGCTCTTGTTTGTTTTCTTTTAAGTAAGATGTGTCGCTGGCACCTCTTCTAAGAAGTAGCAATATATTGTGGTTGTTTGATTACTCTTTTAAATGCACATCTGTTTCCTGGATCAACAGTGTGAACTAATACTAATGATGGATCTCTAAAAGGTTACGTACTTTCTGAATTAGACAATGCACCTTTCTAATACAAACATTTGGCCACTAAAGTGCTTTTCAATTTGGTTAATTTTGTTGTTTTGTTGTTTGTTTCCAAGACAATATGCTTATTCTTGTGTAATATTAAATTGACCAAAATGTTACAGAAAATGTGAGCTCAAAAGAAATGTGAGTTTAAATCAAGTAGTTTTATTCTTGTATAACATAACATATAGAGCATATCAAATGTAGTAGTGAAGTTTTCAGGCTTTGGTAAACGCACACTGTCCTCACACAGAAATATTACAGTAATGATAATTTGCTAAAATGCTTAGAACTACCTAAATTAATGTTATCCGATAAGAGATCCTCTTGTGAATAATGACCTTCTATTCTAAGCAGTACGTGATGTTGGTAAAACATTGCCAAAAGACTTGAGGACAAGGTCATGTGTATGATTGGGTGTGCGACCTTGACACAAAAGACCGCCATCTGCATTTATCCCCTACATTCAAAACTATTGTTCCTTTAAACATGAAGCAAATCTTTCTGACTCCTGGTCACTTAGTATTGTACATTTCAAAAGTTGAGAAACTCACAAAACACGGATTTTAAAAAGAATGGTCAAAATCAACGCTGCAGAGGCATCCTAACCTTTAGTCCTGAGTTTAGGTCAAGCTTAAAAAACACCACCTACACCAACATTTCCCATAGTGCAACCCAAAAGCGTCTTTCATTAGGTCTCGCCTGCCACCTAAAAAACACTCAAGGTAACCCTAAAGATATCACTGGGATTATTTTCTCTGACTTTAAAAAGCTCCCTGCAGAGGCCCAGAAGATATTATACAGCTGTTTCTACAGCCTCATGCTATGCATATCAAGTCGTGCTATGCATATCCAGTAAATAGAATTTAGTGTCCATAATCTGTGGATTGTACCTTTAATTGTCTTTTCCAAACCCAAATCAACTAATTGAGTTGCTTAAATGTTAAGCAGCATTAATCAATCTTAGTCACACATAATAAAGTTGTTATGACTAAGTGTTAGTAAGCAGTTGTCTGTTTGTACAGCCACCACACTCCTTTTAGCTTCAGTTTGTGCTTCACCAATGTCTTCCGTTTGGTGATTGGCAGGTAGCGTACCATCAGTATGCAACAGCTGCCTGCTGCTGCTGCTAACAACATTGATGATGGCACTGAGATGGAACCAAGCCTTTAAAATTGTAGAGCGTAAAACCAAAACACTGAGCTGAAAGATGCAAAAACTGCATGTGGAACTGTGTAAATGTGGGTTTGCATTATGAGCAACTTATTTAACATCATACAGTCATTGGAACCATTGTTCACGTATTAACTATTGATTAGTGCTGCTTTAACCAGACCTTACTCAGAGAGAAAACATTCATAGGTATATGAGTCATTTTTGGATTTATATGGGTAATTTTGACACAGCTCCCCAGTCAAACATCCATAGCAACACATTTGGTTAGAGTCCATGTGTAACTCCCAAAGCATACGTCAAATTCATCCATCTCCCTTAAAGCTGAGCCTGTTTTCCTGCTAAACCTGTGTGAGTTTCTAGGGAGTTGATGGATATTCATGTCCTCACCTCCCTCTCTGAATGAGCCTCATTAAGTAAAAAAAGCCCAGCCATAACAATCTATGACGGCTGGTAAGGTCATGCATATACTGACTTTAAGAGGTGAATTGGTTTGGATTAGTGAAGTATTGGTTCACTACAGGGTCTGGAGCCCCCGCGTACAGGGAGCTGTGAGATGATTTTAGGCGTCGCAGGGAGTTTTACGTATAACGTAAAGACATATGCATAGAATATGCCAGTGCTTATGTATTTATATTACTGTTTGACTTTTGATCCATGGATAATACAATTTACTTTGCCTTTGAGCTTCAATAATGAAATGCAATAGTGTGAAAAACATCCCCTCTTTCAGTGATAAACACTTATATCAGGGTGTTGCAGGCATTGCTCCCTTTTCAGGGGATTGTAAATTGTTCGAAGATAAATAGTGAATACAGGTGGGGGCATTGGAAAAGCTGGAAGCTAGACTACAGTTTTGCTGATTAAAATGCCCAGCAGTAAGGAGGCGGTAGTGATGCATAATGAGACAAAGATCAGTGTCAAACAACACCAGCGCAAGATGTGATTTCCAAGTGTTTCTACGAGGCTTTAAAGCTTAATGATTCGAACTGTCTGAGGCAAAGGGGAATAAATCCAATTTGAATATTTAAATGGCTGTAAGTATGTGTGTATAAAGAGAGGAGAGGGTCATACCTATGCTCTGTTTGGTCACTTGAGAAGGTGACCATTTTGTCCTTCTATGAAACTCTATTATTACACTAAACACTAACTTACAAAAACTCAGTTTGTTCTCTCACTTATACCTCCTTTACTCACACACACTTACCACACTTACCAAAATGTTCTTTGCTTATTTTTGCCTAAAAATGAAGTCCTATTTTCAGAAAACGGCAAATTTATCTCTGACTTTGAAGGAATAGTAAAACAAAAATCAAAAATATGCTTGTTCACTTTCTCGCTGAGATTTAGATCAATGCCACTCTCATATCTTATTTTTCAATATAGCCATCTTAGCTTAGCGTACAGAGTGGAAAAAGGGGAAACAGCTTGCCAGGCTCAGTTCAAAAGGTAAAAAACCTGCCTACCGGCATCTCTTTTCTTGCTTGGCTCCAACCTCAAAAATAATCAATCGTTGTTATTTGAGTGCTGATAACATTTTTCATTAAAGTTCAGGTAGCATCTTAATTCTGTCATCCTGTGTAAGACATGTATGAAGACTGAACCTGCAGTGAATAATACCTCATTAGGTAATTTGTACCATTATTAATTATGGACAAGGTGTCATAAGGACCTTTGTTCCTGCACCTGCCCTCTAGATGTCCTCAGTGAGCGTGTCCTGCATCAGCTGATCAGTGTTTCAGTTTGTTGAAACGAAACATCTGATTGTTTTGGCACAGTCCATTTCAATCAAATAACAAATTACCTGTCAATCTAGTCCTGTCACTTATTTCCCCGTCTAGACTCTGTTAAGATCTAAATCGTTTACAGTTGGTTCAAAATGTAGCCGCCAGGTTATTACCTAGAACTAGCTGCTGGTCCCCCTGTCCTCCATTGGCTTCCTGTAAGGCTCACTAAACAAAATGTTCTTTGCTTATTTTTGCCTAAAAATTAAGTCCTATTTTCAGAAAACGGCAAATTTATCTCTGACTTTGAAGGAATAGTAAAAATAAAATCAGAAATATGCTTGTTCGCTTTCTCGCCGAGATTTAGATCAATGCCACTCTCATATCTTACTTTTCAATATAGCCATCTTAGCTTAGCGTACAGAGTGGAAAAAGGGGGAAACAGCTTGCCAGGCTCAGTTCAAAAGGTAAAAAACCTGCCTACTGGCATCTCTTTAGCTCAACACTTAACAGGTATTATCATCACTTATCATGTGTTTAATCTGCACAAACACTGAAGCATAAACAGAAATGTGCAGTTTTGCAAGAGTTTATTTTCATTATCACATCAGAATCCCTATCTTTTCTCTTCCTGTAAAATGTTGGAACCTGCAGGTGTATAGACGTGTTTCCATTAAAATATGATTTTGGGTGACTAGTTGACCCTTCCCATTATATAAACTCTCAATTGACCGTAGTGCAGAGCAAAATTATAAGAATACGTTTGTGTTTGGTTTTAGATATGCAAAAGCCTTTACACGTCAAAACATTGTGGTTTATTAGTTCCTCCCTCGTCTTCCTTCTCCTGATATATCAAAAGTGGGTGAGGGAGGTAGGGAGGTGTGGGTGTCAGCCAGCTGTCCTCTACAGCTCTGCATCTCGCTGCCATATTCACTATAACCATGTCCTTCGAGCAATCCAATTAGATTTTAAGGATTACATTTATATCCATCTTGTAATTATGCCCTTCCATACATTGCATTTTACTCTCAAATATGTCACATTACAGAAGATAAATACGCTCTGACTTCTCTTTCACTGTGACGTTCACTACCCTTTTCTAAAACAATCCATCCTAACAGACTCCTTGTAATGTAGTGCATCTGTAAGTGTATCTCAGAGTTTTTGTGCGTGAAGACCTAACAAGTCCTGTGATTTGACATTGTCTAAAATGTCACCTGCAATAATTAACTAAGTTAAAGCAGCATGGCAAATATTTCATTTCCTATCTCCCACTGGAATTGTAATCCTGTCTGAATGGGGCCAGAGTCTGCTTTGGGTCGAACTGCTGTCCAGAAATGTCACACATGGCAGAAGAAAAACTGATGGCTGCTGTAATTATTATAAATCACAGGAGGACCCCAGATGACAATGCTCCTGCACAAATAGAGCTTGTTTTATATGTTGAGTTGCTTAAATGTAGCAGCTGGCTACTTTGTTTCTCCACGTGCCATGTTCTTGTCAAAAAGTGCACTGACCAGTTATGAAAAATGTAAAGTACACATGAGGATGCCTTGTTTATTTGCATTATTATTGTTGTTTAAGAAGTAATGTAGTCCTCACAAATGCACACATACAATGATGCAAGTTTCTCCCTTGTGTTCCATGTCAAACGCATTAGACCTACGAATCCCAAGGGGCAGACACACACACATACACACACAGCCACAAACACACACACACACACACACACACACACACACACACACACACACACACACACACACACACACACACACACACACACACACACACACACACACACACCACTAGCCCCACATAAGAGCTTAGGCTTGCTATTTTAAGTGTCAGTGTTCCCCATTTTCAGTTTTCTGCAGTGCACTGCATCTTAGACAAGTGTACACTCATACACTTGGATGGCAATGACAGCATATTACAGGAAAACCTGTTATGCATTTCTCTCAATACCCCCTTCTCTTCCCCCCTCTGACTTTCTCTCTTGTTCTTTCTGTCCTCACTCTCTGTTGGCTCCAACCTTATCTTACTATCTTTATCTGTCTCTCTATCACTTTATTTCCTCACTCCTGCCAGCAAGATCTGCCAGTGATTGGAGTCTAACTTACTGAGAGAACGAATACGGAACAGAGCCAATGCTAATAGTGTGTCTCTATCCGAGAGCTGCTGAGTGTGTGTGTGCAATAGATATGAGAACATCAATCAAGAGACGCGCAGTAAAAGTACAGGGGTTGTGCCGACTTGTGTTTGGTCGTAACAACTGTACACTTCATCCAAATTCACAGCTAGTAAAGTGAGAGGAGGAGGAAATAAAGAGGGAGGGGTGCAGAGCAGGGGGAGCGAGATAAGAATAGGGATCGAGAATGGAGATAAGACAGGGACACATAAGACTGGAACTGTGAATAAGTGTGCAATGAAAATTAATTCTCCCCACTTTCTATCTCTGGCTCCTCCCCATCTTCCCACGGCTCTATTTCTTCTCTGTTGGTGTCATCTGAGGTGCCAGGCTCGGGCCCACCTTCAACGCCGTGACCCATGGTGGAAAATCATGTGTTTGTTGCACGTTTACATGTCACTGTATTATATTGTGCATTTTATTGTTTTTATCACACTTATCATTTATAAATTCAGTAGCCTACTGAGCATATTCTTAATTCTGTATCAAGTCCATCCCATACCACCTCCACCAATACCACTGAGGTAAACAATACAAGCTTAATATTTAGACTATTTAAATATTTTAATATTTGAATCAAATATATATAAATATAAAATATAGCTAGTTAACGTAATGTTAAACAGCAAATAAGTTGTATTCACCTTATGAGTTTGCTACCGTTAGACAGCTATGCTAATGTCATTAGCAAACCAACATTAAAGTTAGCACAACAACAACAACAACAACAACAGTAACCGTTTACAGTTGTATTGCAGTATTGTTGTATTCAAAAAAGCTGGCGTACACAGTATCAAAAGTGACTTCCTTCTCCAATCAAGAGGCCCAAAAGGGTCCTACGGAGAAGGTGGGTTAGAGCCTGAAGCTCTGCAGCTAGACCCTTCTCAGTCAGAGTCCTGTGCGGGTCCAGTCCACAAAGCTCAATTACCTCCAAATCTATTTTGGAACTCAACTCAACCGATTTATACAAGACCAGTGACCGGATTTGGCCTGTATTTAGAGCTCAGAGCTCCTGGAGGGCATGATGGAGATGCACAATGGCTCAGGGAAATAAATAAATTATGAAAATAACTCAAACTCAAAATAAGAGGAAAAAAACATCAGTGATATGTGCGGATTACAGAGGCCGAGGCCATGTATTAAATGGATTATGTGCACTTGCATTTAATGTGCTCAGACTGAGTCTTTGGTGGAGGCGCAGACTGAGACCTCTCCAAAGTGATGTGTAATGTTCTCAAAGCTCACACACTGCGGTGCCTCCATTAAAGTGGCCATGATCAATATCTTAATCTTAATAAAGGATCCCACTGCAACTTTTATGAAACAGGTTTTCACTCGTAGTGACAAAACCACAAAAGGTTATCATCCAATTTTGTATTTCCCCTCACCTCTATAGTGTCTTTCAGCTCATTGTTTTGGTTTTTGGGCAAACAACTTTCAGTTCAGTTTCACTGCTCACATTAGCGGCTACATCATGCAGTTGGTGGAGATCAAAACTAGAGCTAAAAGAAGAGGGAATATGGGATTTAACACTTGGCCATAAACAGTACTCCAAATGACTACTAATGTTAATAAGCTAATAAGCAAATTTCCAAACCCCATATGTCACAAAAAGACCTCTTTTTATACTTCCACTGAATAAAAAAACAAAACCATTGTCTTAAAAAACATGGATTTAAAGTGTGCCCACAACTGCCAACATTTGAAGGTATTACATGTCATTAATTTCAGGAATGCAGTGTTCTTAACAGTTTCCTTGCAAGTCCTGCTTCACCTTTATCTAGTTTCAGTTGAGCATCTGTTACCACAGCCAAAGGCACTGTAATGGGAGGTGCAGTGGACTACTCTGGGCTTCAATGTGAATTCAAAGCATTCTCTTTTCTCTTGTTTATTTTGCCTGCAGACCACCCACGTCTAATTCATTTTCTCTGAAAGTACCGTGAACCCAACTCATTGCAGGAATCGTGTGCCAGTTGTTGGCATACGCCCTTGACTAGCCCTCCCACTGACATGGCAGAAAGGAATAGAAACAACCACTGCATTTCACTTTGAGCATGTCACTGAGCTTCAGTGGGGCATTTACTGTGATACAAGCATATTGAAAAGTCTGTCTCTTTTATATGTTCTATTCTTTTTTTCTTAGACACAGAGAGACAGAGGAAAAATAAAAGAAAGATAATTTGAGGTTTGAAGCCATTGTGGTTGAAAAATAACAGACTCCTTGGGCTGCTTTGGGTTGGATTTCAACTTTAAACAGAGCTGAGTTGCCTAGTTTTGGCCAACTACTGCTCCAGGCCATGTGGACAAATTACCCACGTCACACCTGTTCATATTTCTGCTCTGTATCAGCACAGTGCAGCAGGTCTATACAGGGGAAATAAATGTGACAGCACTGAGAAAGGGAAAAGCAAACGCTGGCTTCTGTCACATCAATCATCCATCACAGAGCTTCAGTCGAGGTTTGTCTTTGTGTACGTGCCACTGGGGAAAGTATGTGAACTTGGGAAAAAAAGGTGTAACAGAAGGTGTGAACGGGAGTGTGTGATGGTGTTTAATTAGGGTAAGTATAATGTCGAATTTACGTATGCATGCTTATGAAAAGGCTGAAAGTTTTAATTGGCAATCATAGAAAAGTGCCACAGCATGTCTTCACAAGATGTGGTAATAACTCTATCCTGTCATTCATTATTTAAAACATGCCGTCTCCACGAACACACAAACACAGCTAACATGGGACAACACTTGCTAAAAGCCTTAATCATAGACAAGTTGTGAAAAAAGCAACAAATGGATCAAACGTTATATATGTGTGGATTAAAGGAGAGAAAGGTGAAAAACTGAGGAGAGACTCAGAGTGCAGAGGTAGAGACCAGTGGTTACAGAGAGAAATGATCCTGTCTGAATGATACAAGTGACATCTTTTGATTTTTTATTGAGAGCGTCCTTTGTTATTGTATTGAAATGACTAAATCAGTCACAGCAACAAAGTCGAAAAGCACTCGGAGAGAAAAGACCTCCACCAAGGACAATGGTGCATTGTCTTTGTCCCACATCACATGAAGGAAGCAGAAATGTCCTATCTTGCAACGTTAACGAATATAAAACATCATTTGTGTTTTCGCCCCGTGATTCGATCCGCTCCAAAAGGTAATGGATTCTTCCTTGGCCCATGCTACACTCTTCCACCAAGTTTCATGACAATCGGGAGAGTGGTCTCTTTGTAATCCTGCTGACAGACAGACCAAGCCAAAAACATAACCTCCTTGGCAGAGATAACTAGGAAAAAATATTTTAAGACCTGTAGGAAGATCACCCAGGAGTTTGATCTTTACCACCTGTACGTGACCAGGCTGACAGTGATTAAAAAGTAATTTATTCCTATGGCAATAACCCAATTTAACAAGCCGTGGTAGGGTGACGTGCAATACAGGGTTGGGATCTTATGTTAACTCATAGACTGGGGGTTGCGATACATAGGGATGTGCATTATACATCTTATTTATTGATGAATCATGATAATGGAATCTGGTTCCTGTCTCTGTTGTTCTGTGTTTCAATTTTTTCTACATTATGTTTATTGTTTACTGTGCTGTATCACAAATTGCCACTTTAGGGACATTAAAGTCAAAAGAAGCCACTGTCTTTTTCTTTAATTATATTCTTTGTACTTTAATTTCCTGCCTGCATGTTTCCATGGGTGGCAGCACCAGAGAGAACAGTGCCTTTGCTCTGCCTGTCTCCTCGTTACATTAACTGATCCAGTGTCCCATCCTAGCCTGAATCAGGCAACAGCGTGACTGAGAACGGACTCAACCTACGTTTGATTTACCTTTTTACACGACTTCAAAAAGCCTCAAAGGCTCTTTTCAGCCCGTTGACTATTGTTTGCCTTGAGCAGGGTAAAGTCTAGAGGGGGCTCTCTGCCAAGTCCACTCAACAACTGCAGACAGTCCGCTGAGTCCGCTGAACAAAGACCCGCTGTGTCGACCTAACAGCAACAGTGGAGCGAGCGCAGAGAGCAGGCGGGCTGGAAATCAAATATGACAATGAAAGGTTTGCATTGTCAATATTTGGCAGAAACACAGAGGAGTATGCAAGGACACACCTTTGATACATGAATGCACAGAGAACGCACACCATCTATCTACAAGGGTGTATCGGCACATACACGGTACATTGTGCTCTCCTCAATGAGTGTAACATAATTTTCATAAATTAGCAAGGTTGAGTAACACAACACAGGACAAAAAAGTTATTATCATAATAAGGGTGCCTAATAGCACCTCTTTGCTTCAGTTGAAAACCATAACCTTGTAATTAAGAGGAAGAAAAGCAATTTACTCCTGCTCCAAAGCACAACATCCCTCTCTCCCTGTTCCTCTTGGCATCCTTTAGGATTATTTTAATTATTTCCTGGCAAACTGACTGTATGACTAAAGTCTCTCCCTGCCCCATCTCTGTCTCTCTTTCTCGCTCTCCCACTCACTCTTCGCTCCTGTACCACGTGTTTGGCATGCTTTTACTCAGCAGCTAGAAATGAGAAATAAATCTAAACATCTGATTAGCTTGTTATCAGCCCCTTCACATCCCAGAGGGGCAGATGAAAGAGATGGAAGAAATGGAGGAGACTGTATGACTCAGCCTGTTTCGTTCTGCAGAGTGACATTAAAATGAAAAACCGGCAACTCATATCCTTGAAACTTTTTCTGAGACAGCCCTGTCTTCTGCTTTTAGATGATGCAATGTTGCCTCAAACAGTAGCTACGTAGCCATCCCATATTGACATATTGTGTTAGAGATATGTAAGAGTAATGTGTTAACGTCGCCATCATTACGCAAGCCAGCACTGCATGTATAGGACACAATGAAAACCAATTTGCATTCCTACCTTCCAGCCACATAGTTGTTCCCACAACTGCCAATATTTGAAGGTATTTCATGTCATTATTTTCAGGAATGCAGTGTTCTTAACAGTTAATAGTACCAATTTAGTTACAGATGTGTGATCAGCATATTACTAATCTAACAATTTAAATAAGACAAATAGAAGTTAGAAAATGAGAGTTCCTGGAGTCTCCAAGAGCCATTTAACACCAGCATGTCAAAGAAAGTGAAGTCAGATTTCCCCGCACCGATCCAAAAAATAGAGATAAAAAGGAAAGAGCAGAAAGGAGAAACAATAAACGTAACACAAACGTCAAGTTTCACAAAGGTATAGTATTGGTATGGGGATTGAACTGAGCTGCCAACTAAAATCTAATGTAAACTATCATGAACAAACCCCACACGTGCAGTCATCAAATCAAGGAAGCATTGTGATTGTGTGTAGTTTGTCATAGTTAGCCTTCACACAAAAAGTTGTATGAATGACCCAATTAAAAATAGCATCTGCTTTTCCTTTTATTTTTTTTGCAGGGTTAATTTTCAATGTGATGTTTTTGAGAGAAGGGGAGAGAAATAGAGAGAGAGGGAGGGAGACAGACTGCAAACTTCTGGCCAAACAAATGTGCTCTGCTGTTGTGTGAGTACGGCCAAATTGGAATAACTTTTGGAATAAGTTAGCACAAGTTCAGCAAGAGAATTATTGCTTTCCTCTTTACCCTACTCCTCTGTTTCATCCCCATTACCTTGTACTTTGTGCACTTTGCAGCATCCACAATTTCTATCTGGCACAGCGTCGCTGGCTGGACACATTTCCAGGGCAGTCTCAGCCAATCAAATCTCCTTTAATGACAATCTACTTGTATTATAATAAAAAACTGTCAGTGGGTGAATTACTCTTCGCTGGCTCCTTCCCAACATTCTGTCCCCCCCTGTGTGCTCTCTTGGTGGGTCCTCGCTTTCTCTTTCCGCTGGTTATCCTCTGCACACAGGGACCATTTTAGGCAGATCTTAAAGTGATCACACTGTCAGACCCCTCCCGGGTCAGCCTTTGTAGCATTCAACACATCTCTCCTTCACACAGACTCTGTCTGTCCATTGATCTGTCTCACTCTCTCTTCCCTAACCTCGGCTCCTCAAAGCTACCTGCCAGTTTTCATGCCTGACATTCCAGCTCCCCATCATTCCTTCTCCTTTAAGTCCCATCCCTTTTAACTTGAATTTGACCAGAGTGAGAAGTAAAAGTAGACAGGTAGCTGCTGAATAATGGATGACCCAACTGTTTGAGATTCTTTTCATTTTCAAAAAGCAAGGACAAGAAAATAAGTTCCATGTTCCTCATAGTGAGGAGGCTGAAGACCTCTGAGCATTGGCTAAACTGGGACGTATAGTAAATTGTGACAATGTATACTATCAGAAACACAATAGATGGACATGTTTATATTTTTTAATACTATCGACCATTTATTTCCTTCAGACTGTCTATCCAACTGTTGTTCAAAGCATTCTGTTTTATCTGTCTATGTGGTGGAAAATCTTTGGAAACGTCTGGTTTATTTTCGACCTGTTTCAGTGAAGATATCAGCAAATATTTACTCTGAACACTGGAAATAAAAAAAAACCACTTACCACACACACTAGACGAGAAGAAATATGAAGAAAACAAAGTAAGAAAAGTACAATGTCTAAGTCTTTCCAATACAATTTTTTAACCCTGCCTATCCTGAGGTTTCACTGCTGCACAGTGTTCAAACTATGGCCACGAGTGTTGAAAACAGTGTCCTTTTCCCATCAAGCACAAATTATTTCAGTGTAAATAATTATTCGACAACCAATGAAAGTCCTGTCACTGGAAATGAGACCTAATTGAATTAGCCAAAACTTTCTTAATGACACTTTAGATTATCTAAAGTCGCAGACTACTGGATTGGCGGAGTAGCATGAAGAGTCAATTTAAAGATGGGATTTGAGAAATATTTGAGTAAACTTTCTGACTAAACTTTCTCTCACAAACCTACCCTGTAGTGCTACACATTTCCTACCCACGCATCAAGCAAAACAGTAAAATCAGAGGTTTACCAGAGACAAACTTTAATCGAAAGCAAGTCCAACTCTCTCCGTCTCCCATCAACGCTGTCTGTCGTTCTCTCTGCATGACGTTGCTATCTCATTCAGCGCTCTCATAAAACCATTCCGCTTGACTAAATCCCTGAACCAGTCAAGAGGGCTAGAAAACTTCTTCAGCAGACAAATCCCCCACATCCTAATAGTTTGGCCTAAATACTGAACAGGATTAAAACAACTCATGTTTGCTATAATTATGTAATGTGTCTGTTTATGGATAATATAAAGTCAGTTTGAGAAAAGGAAAATTGTTTATTTCTATTTTTTATTATTCTTTTCGCCACAGCGGCAAAAAAGGGTAAATTATTCACGTGAGATGTGTTTGCTTTTTATTAATATTTAATTACATGTCCTGCAGAAAATCTTTCGCTTAACCTCGTCCACATTATGAAAGCTCATCCGAGTCTGGCCTACTTCAAAGTGTTTGTGGTCAAAGTGTAACAGATTTTATTTATTTATTTGCCGAAATGTTACAACCTCCCAGGCAAACAACCTGTGTCTCGAAAACATTAAGAAAAAAACAAAAGGTGAAGGAAAGCTGCCTAACAACCTGGATAATGAGATTAATCTGTAGGTTCACTGGAAATCCGGATAATGATGAGCTTCACATCATAGCCTGTTCCTGCACTCACTGCAGCTGTTGAAACATTATCTTGCTTGGCTCAAACTCAAAAATAATCAATAATCGTTGTTATTTGAGTGCTGATAACATTTTTCATTAAAGTTCAGGTAGCATCTTAATTCTGTCATCCTGTGTAAGACATGTATGAAGACTGAACCTGCAGTGAATAATACCTCATTAGGTAATTTGTACCATTATTAATTATGGACAAGGTGTCATAAGGACCTTTGTTCCTGCACCTGCCCTCTAGATGTCCTCAGTGAGCGTGTCCTGCATCAGCTGATCAGTGTGTCAGTTTGTTGAAACGAAACACCTGATTGTTTTGGCACAGTCCATTTCAATCAAATAACAAATCTACCTGTCAATCTAGTCCTGTCACTTATTTCCCCGTCTAGACTCTGTTAAGATCTAAATCGTTTACAGTTGGTTCAAAATGTAGCCGCCAGGTTATTACCTAGAACTAGCTGCTGGTCCCCCTGTCCTCCATTGGCTTCCTGTAAGGCTCACTAAACAAAATGTTCTTTGCTTATTTTTGCCTAAAAATTAAGTCCTATTTTCAGAAAACGGCAAATTTATCTCTGACTTTGAAGGAATAGTAAAAATAAAATCAGAAATATGCTTGTTCGCTTTCTCGCCGAGATATAGATCAATGCCACTCTCATATCTTACTTTTCAATATAGCCATCTTAGCTTAGCGTACAGAGTGAAAAAAGGGGGAAACAGCTTGTCAGGCTCAGTTCAAAAGGTAAAAAACCTGCCTACTGGCATCTCTTTAGCTCACCACTTAACAGGTATTATCATCACTTATCATGTGTTTAATCTGCACAAACACTGAAGCATAAACAGAAATGTGCAGTTTTGCAAGAGTTTATTTTCATTATCACATCAGAATCCCTATCTTTTCTCTTCCTGTAAAATGTTGGAACCTGCAGGTGTACAGACGTGTTTCCATTAAAATATGATTTTGGGTGACTAGACTACCCTTCCCATTATATAAACTCTCAATTGACCGTAGTGCAGAGCAAAATTATAAGAATACGTTTGTGTTTGGTTTTAGATATGCAAAAGCCTTTACACGTCAAAACATTGTGGTTTATTAGTTCCTCCCTCGTCTTCCTTCTCCTGATATATCAAAAGTGGCTGAGGGAGGTAGGGAGGTGTGGGTGTCAGCCAGCTGTCCTCTACAGCTCTGCATCCCGCTGCCATATTCACTAAACCATGTCCTTCGAGCAATCCAATTAGATTTTAAGGATTACATTTATATCCATCTTGTAATTATGCCCTTCCATACATTGCATTTTACTCTCAAATATGTCACATTACAGAAGATAAATACGCTCTGACTTCTCTTTCACTGTGACGTTCACTACCCTTTTCTAAAACAATCCATCCTAACAGACTCCTTGTAATGTAGTGCATCTGTAAGTGTATCTCAGAGTTTTTGTGCGTGAAGACCTAACAAGTCCTGTGATTTGACATTGTCTAAAATGTCACCTGCAATAATTAACTAAGTTAAAGCAGCATGGCAAATATTTCATTTCCTATCTCCCACTGGAATTGTAATCCTGTCTGAATGGGGCCAGAGTCTGCTTTGGGTCGAACTGCTGTCCAGAAATGTCACACATGGCAGAAGAAAAACTGATGGCTGCTGTAATTATTATAAATCACAGGAGGACCCCAGATGACAATGCTCCTGCACAAATAGAGCTTGTTTTATATGTTGAGTGGCTTAAATTTAGCAGCTGGCCACTTTGTTTCTCCACGTGCCATGTTCTTGTCAAAAAGTGCACTGACCAGTTATGAAAAATGTAAAGTACATATGAGGATGCCTTGTTTATTTGCATTATTATTGTTGTTTAAGAAGTAATGTAGTCCTCACAAATGCACACATACAATGATGCAAGTTTCTCCCTTGTGTTCCATGTCAAACGCATTAGACCTACGAATCCCAAGGGGCAGACACACACACACACACACAAAAACAAACAGTAATGGAAAGAGGAAAGCATTTTCTTTAGCAATTTCATTCAATGCACGCTCAATCCCTCTTTCCACCTCTCCAACAGTCTGTCTTTCACAACTTCCTCAACCTGTCTGCAGGTCACAGTTAAGACACTTCAAAGTCACTGTTACTGGCAAAATGTCAGAGGATGAAATGACAACAAACGCAGAGGCCATGAAATAAATACAAAAATGTATGCTGAGGATGAGAGGAGCATAGCAGCAAGGATAGAGTTAGAAAGATGCAGATATACGACTTGGAAGATCAGTCAAAGATGCAAAGAAGGTGTCATGAACACAGAGCCATGGCTATAGATAGATGAAAGTTCACCAAAGTCTTTGAAGAAGGCTTTTAAGTTACCAATATAGCTTAAAAATACAAATGCAAATATCAAACTTGTTCTGGCAGAAAAAAATCCCATAAACAGACAACAAACTATCCAACCTTCTAACCTAACCTATGAGTCATATAGTTTCAACATACCATTGAAACTTAAGTCTTCCGTCAGTAGAAACATTTTCTGTTGGAGTGTTATTCAGGAGCAGTGGATGTGATAAATCGGTTACTTAAGACCAATAGTTCCTGAAGGTCAATGAACCTGAAATGAAGAAAAAGTATATAACACTGTTTTCTACTTTCTACTGTAAAAAGCTTTCCATCATTCATCGTCCGATGGATGATGTCAGTGAAAGAGGGAGTTTGTCTTTTAACTTTTATATCCCTGTCTCTATGTTTCAAGTTTAAGTGATATTAATTTAGAATGAAAAGTATACAAGTCACATGATGGTATTACTGAACAAAATATGTATTCAGAGACCAGTTTGTGCTCTCCGACATTTTGAAATGTACACTGCCATGTGTCCTGACTCCTACACAACCTTCAGTTGAACCACTCCACCGCCCTTATGTAGCGTTTGATACTGACATGGTGACTACATCTTACGGCACATAAAGCAGCATCAATAATTTGAGCATTAAAGTCACAATGTGGTGAATTTTACTTCCCTGGCTCATTATTATCCCCATGTGTTTACTTAACACTACTTCTTTATGTGATATATAACTCCAAGGGTGCAGAAAGAGAGCAATTCAAATTGAGTACAAATTAGGCCTGAAAGCCAATAAATGCAGTGATGAGTTCTCCATCTTGTAAAAGGAAGTGCAATGCACACTATGGGGCTCCCTCTGGCAGCAAGAGGAATAATTTTTATTGTAGCACATAGTGAAACTAATAGCCTTCCTGTTATGATGATGATAATATTTGAGAGAACGCTTTTTCTGTGACATAGTTAAAGTTAATGAGCTGCTCTGCTCTGTGACTTTCAGTTGACTGGGGTGAATGGTTCGACCTTTGTCAGTAAATTGCAGATTTCCCGGGCAATATCTTTCATCTGTTTACACAACACAGACAAATATAGCAGCCTGACAGACAAAGAAAGCATTGACGATGGAGGGATGGAATGGATGTGAATCTGATGAGAGAGATGAAAAAATCTAAGAGCTCACTGACATAAGAGAAATGCCCTTCTGTAAGGGCTTCACAAAGAGTCGCACCAGCAAATGATACTTGATTATGTTGCTTAAATGAACAGAGTGAAGCTGAATGAATAACAGCAAGCTCATTACTTACAAAACTAAGCTGTGAGCTACAGAGGACGACATTCAATCACACAACAAAAACAAGCTCTCTCCCATTCTTTCTATCTTCTCATTGTCTTATACACGAGACGACTCAATTTCAATTGATCTCACTTCAACTCTGGTCTTTTTACACGTGATTTTACCTGAGGCTCCTTACCTGATGCTCTGTGTCTGTAATATATCTGGATCTGTGGCATTGAGTGAAGCCACAAAGCTGCCCAAATTAATATTTTCCATCCTGGTGACTGTGAGAGGGTCGGGGAAGAAGACGGGGCCCTCGTTGATGTCCAGGACCGTGACATGGACAGTGGCTGTGGAGCTGGGGCCATAGCCAACATCAGGAACCAGAGCGTCCTCGTTCTCCACTTTGATGAGTAGCGTGTGGAATGCTGTGGCCTCGTAGTCCAGAGGCTGAAGGGAGAAAATCATTATGGTATGTAAGGTGATTATGTTACTGACTGCATATGAATGCATTGGAAAGTTTGATATACTTTACCTTGACAACGGACAGCATTCCTTCGTTATTGTCTGGGTTGGTTTTGATCTCAAAGCTCAGTGTGGGATCTCCGTTAATTATAGAGTAGATTGCTCTCCCCGCCCCTGTGTCTGGGTCGTCCCTGTCATCTACTGTCAGGTTTACCACAACACCCGTGGAGCCCTCGTACACATACGCCTCAAACTGTTAGAGGAGACAGACAAATCAACATTAGTGAGCATAAATAAGCGAGGATATTGTAATCTATAGACCATTATTGAACAAATCAGACTGTACTAAGAGAAAAGAGGATGGTACAGATGGACACTTGCTATTTAGGTAACTCTAAAGCTCTGAGATTGTATTAGGAGTGCTTGCTAATGGCCTTGGTCATAAAGGGTTCCTCTAGGCCAGGGGTCGGGAACCTTTTTGGCTGGGAGAGCCATAAAAGCCAAATATTTGTTTATGTATTTCCTTGAGATCCATATATTTAATCAATTTGAACGCAACTTTATGCATGCATTTTTTTTAAGAATAACACGTCTCCGAGTACTAATAGCGGTATCAGTGTTGCATTGAACACGTGCTCTTTTATTAAATAAACTAAACGCTTACGTTATTTATCTCATATTTCAGTGTTTACTGCACGGGTGTCAAACTCAAACTGTTTGGCCCTCGACGTAGTCCCAGTTTTTAATGTTGGCCCTCTCTGTGAATAAGTTTGACCCCCCCGGTCTACTGCTTGCTTTGCGCAGTTTCTCCTCAGCTGTTTCGCGAAGGGCTACACAACACACACACACACACACACACACACACACACACACACACACACACACACACACACACACACACACACGTGTGTAAGTGTGTGCGCTGTGCAGTCAGAGACAGAGCGGAGGAAAGGAGAGGGGAGAACTAAAAACAAATCCGCTGCTAAATGTTTTACTTTAAAATGACACAGTATAATTGTTTATTACTTGTTAATCATGTTAAAAAATGTCAGCTCAAAATTGTCTGCGAGCCATATCGCGTCATCAAAAGAGCCATAGGTTCCCGACCCCTGCTCTAGGCCACAGTCAAAGTTTAATGTCACCTCTAAAACAAACACTTTTTTGGATTCTTCATTGACCACTACAACATCTCGGGTATTGACAGACAGTAGTAGGAAACCAGATAGAAAGGTTGATTTTGATTGGAATGACTTTTAGTCTGGTGCAGGATGCTGTAATGCTGCCCTTGCAAAATAGAAAGCTGAGATGGCGGAAGGGGAGGTGAGGATGCCGGCTAAAATTGAAGGCTACTGGCAGGCTGAAACCAACAGTCTACATCCGGTGAGTCGGACTACAGAGCAATAAATACATGAATACATGGACAAACAGCACACATGACAGAAGAAACACTATTTGTTTCCATCTTGGATTATTCACAGTGCATCTCATCTATCTTATTATTTATGTAGTGTCAATCACTCCCCACATCTCTGCTCATTGTAGGCATGAGACCTTCATCAGATTCCTATCATTGCATTCTGCCAGCAAGGATCTCACTAAAGACGACATCCTGAACAGGGTTACCCTTGCGGAAGCTCCAGGCAGGCAGAAGCAATTCTGTCAGTGTGTGTATGTGTATGTGTGTGTGGCAGGACCATTATGGTGTCAGAGCTTACAGTGTAATCTTTCAGACACAGAACACTCTGTTTAAGGATAGCGCTGGTCCAACCTAGATTACTGCGTCTCCTGTCAGCCCACGGTATTGTTGTTTCATAGATTACCCTCTTACCGCCTTACACTGCCTGGCTGAAGAGACTCAAACATTGATTTCTTCTCTTTCCTCTCTTTTCTCCCTTTTTTATTCATCCAAAGCTTGTTTAAAAAACCCCACATTGAACCATTCACATTCATTTAGGGCACAGAGTATAGAAACATAATGTAAAGAAAAAGGTTGTTTTTGTGCCCACATGGCCATTAGTGTGGTACAAAAGTATCATGTGAAAATTAGGAGGCTGTTGGAAATATAGAGAAGCCCAGTGCTCATTTTTTAAACAAGTGGGATGTAAAATTTAAACAGCAATTGCTTTAGCTTTAGCGAAGAACCCTGAAGCGCTGAAGACATTTTATAAATTTTACCTACCAGTGCATGTACTCAACGCCACAAGCACTGTGATCAGAGACAAGTCATTGGCATTGCCATGCTCATCGTCCTCTCTGGACTTAAATACAAAACCTGCATGCTCTTTTTCTCTCCTTCCCTCACAAACACACAAATATAGTGCAGGCAGACAAACGGTCCGATTGGGTTTAATCATGTGGGGCAGTCATGCGGTAGGAGAAAACGCTGTATTCTGTGTGATGTGGCCACTGGGCTCCTGCCCTGCCGCTGATAAGGCCCCAATTCCACCTGAAGCATAAAGCAACCAGTCTCCTGAAAGACTAGAAGGAAATGACTAACTACAATGCAGAGCTTCTAGCCTGAAAGGACTTAAACACGAGAGAGAGAGAGAGGGGAGAGATGGCAACAGAGGGTTAAAAAAAAAAACTGCCTTCAAGTTTTATCCATGTGTGTGTGTGTGTGTGTGTGTGTGTGTGTGTGTGTGTGTGTGTGTGTGTGTGTGTTGGCTGTTTTATATCTAAGACTCCCAGACCCAGACAGAGAGCCAATTACTGTAGTGGCTCTTGCTCGCTCGACTCTCAGAAAAAGATGACCACATAACCAGGGCAATGCAGGCCAAGAGGCAAAAAGAGTCTCTCTCTCTCTCTCTCTCTCTCTCTCACACACGCACACATACACGCACACACACACACACACGCACACGCACACGCACACGTACACACACACACACACACACACACACACACACACACACACACACACGCACACACACACTTTGTAGCCTGGGAGCTTAAACAATAAACAGAGAACAACATACAGTCATGCATGCACTTTAAGACATACACTTGACCATAAGCACACACAGTACAGTAGACAGACAGACAGACAGACAGACAGACAGACAGACAGACAGACCGGGAGACAGACAGGTAGAGCTGACACAGGCCATAAATCACAGAGCCCTACACTTCAGACATTTAAGATTCCAAGGAGTAAAACTACAGTGTGGCATTGATTTTCTGTTTCCCATCGCCTTTTAAGCCTGACTTTTTCAATAATCTGTCCCATAAATCTTCAAGGTAATGTCATGCTGCCAAAAGATAATTGGGTGATAGTCCTATGAGGCACAACAACCTAAAAGAAGAAAAGATAAATAAATGGATAATGTCAACTTTCAGTTGACAGTTTCAGAGCTGTAATTTTTTTATTGTGCTATTATTACCAATGATTTTATGATGGTGGCTTTTGTTTGTTTGTTTGTTATTACAGTCTGTAACATGTCATATGTGTACTAACGTGACCTCTCTCATTGTTTATGTGAACCTACTGTAGGAACACAATGGTACAGCTTGGTGTGCTGACACACAAGTTGGTCTTATTCTTAAACATAATTACATTATAAAGGCATTTTCTTGCTGTAAGTATTATTTGGTCTACATCAGGGGTGGGGAACCTCCGGCCTCCGGGCCGTATACGGCCCGTGAGACCATTTGATCCGGCCCTTGAGGTAATTCATAAACACACGCAAGAAAATCCACTTGGAAAGAAACATAAAAACATCTAGACCTCAATAGAATAAAACGGTTGACTGGCCAAGGTCAGGCTCCTTGAACACAACACGAGCGGAACGTGTCATCACATGGTCACGTCATGTCAAACTTCAATATTAAACGTGACTGTCATTGACATGGCGAGTGTAAAACAGAAAAAGCTGGATGCGGAATGTTGCACTTTCCAGGAGAAATGGACGAACGATTATTTCTTTGTGGAAGCAAAAGGCCAGTGTGTCTAGTTTGTCCTGACGCACTTGCGGTGATGAAAAATAATCTTGAGCGTCATTACATTTCGAAACATGCCAAAATGCACGAGCTGAAAGGACGAGTGTGTTTGGATAAAGTTAACGCTCTTCAGCGGAGTTTGGCCCAACAAGCAGCTCTCTCCAGAGCGTAACATAAACACATGGACAGATAGATCGGTAGACCACCACACCAACAACAGACTGTTCCACCACTGCTGTGCAATTATCACTGCCATTTACAATACTCACTTTTTATAATTTGTGCAATTATCACTGCCATTTACAATACTCACTTTTTATAATTTGTGCAATTATCACTGCCATGTGCAAAATAATTTAATTATTTTGTACTGCCTTTTTACTTCGGGTGTTCTTTTGCTGTGACAAGATAAAAAAGTTGCTTTTTTACACAGCATAAAAGAAAAGTGAAATGAATGGGCTGCATCTTAAAAAAATGTTCAGAGGTTATGAGTTCAATAATTAGTATGGCCCTCGAAGGATGTTGTAAAAAAAAAAATGGCCCTTGATAGGAAAGAAGTTCTCCACCCCTGGTCTATATGTTTTAGGTCTACCTATTCTATTTATTGAACATCTTGTACATCACAGTTGAGCATTTTGCAAACCAAGCTGCTGTGTGGTTTAAAAATGGTGGAAGATTCTTAAAGGCACAATGAGTTCAATCGAGATGTGTTTGGCTGAGTCTGTATCTGCAGAGACCCTGTTGTCCTCTACCTGTATGTTCCCCCTTTTCTTTTCATTTTGCTGTGTTCGGATGTTTCTCTGCCCCTCGCTCTTCCTCCAGTTGTCACTCATCCGTCTCTTCTCCCCCGGGGCTCAGTTCTGCTCTGGCTGACTGTCTCGTCTAAATCATAAGCTCTGCTAAATTCCCCTGTCTGGACACAAATACAATGCCCATTAGCTAGCTAGAGTGAAGAGCGCTAAACTCGTTGGCTAGTATCATTACGCCGGGAAGGAGGGGCCAACTTCGAATGTTGTGTTTACAAACCACAACGGAAAAATCCTACTCGTTCCACCTTTAAAATACATATTGCGCATTCAAAAAAGTATGAAATCGGTAGTTAAACATTTAATTCATATTAAATCATATCCGTAACCTCACTGGTCAAATATTTTAGCTTGTATATGACACTGTCAATCTTCTAATGTGAATGTCAGAGTCACACCTCCTCACCTCTCAGTGAAAATGAGAGGTGAGGAGGTGAAATGAAGAGGTTCTGATTGCTGACTATGTGAAAATAATCCTAATGAGCTCGGTACGTTTACACTGCTACAAGATGAGTTTTAATGAGAAACAAATAATCAAACCCAACAACAGAATCTGGCCACTGTAGCACTTTAATAGTGCAATAAATGCCAATTATTTACTAGAAATGTTAGCTTCAATTATCGTACAAATTATTTTACTTCTAATAGTACAATGGAATAACACAATATAGGCACAGTAATGACCTCATATTGTCTAAGTAATGTTTCTGTCACACTAGAAAATTAGATTATTACTTGCAGTAAGTGCTATTATACCAGCCTGGTCTCATCAATGAATGCATTGTCAAAAATAAGTTTATCTTGAAATGTATTTTCTGCCAGATTACGTTTGTTTTTGACTTTGCAAATATTTGTCAAATCAAAGGCCGTTTATTGATGAGGTCGTGGCAGATGGATGGATGATCAAAGACACACGGGACTTTCAGCATTTACCATGTTTGAGGTGGCAATACATTTTTAGCCATGCTAATTGCATGGCTCTAGGGATGGCAATGTCACTCTGGAGGTCAGTCAGTCGCATTTACCACTTTGGTCAAGACTGAAATATCTCAGCAACTAATGGATGAATTGACATACAATTTGGTACAGATAATCATGGTGGCAGAGGTTGGATCTTAATGACTTTGGTGATCCCTGACTTTTCCTCTAGCGTCCCCCCAACTTGACTTGTGGTTCTGAGTGTATTGAGTGTTATGATACCCATTGGTTGAATCACCATGAAATTCGGCTCACACATTCATGTTCCGCACAGGATGAATTTGTAACGTCCCGTCATGTGTGTTAATGTATTTATGTTATGTTTCATGTTTATTTTAGAGTCTATGTTTAGTCTTGTCTCATTGTTCACTTGTTAAGTTACAGTCACTCATGCCTTGTCTCGGCATGCACTGTCTATCGTTGCACTTCCTGTTTTATTTTGTAATTACCTTTCCCTCTCGTTTCAAAGCACTTCCTATCTGTGAGGTTTCCCGCTTGTTTTATTGTTGCCACCTGTCTCCCATTACCTCGTATGTGTATAGTCCTTGTTTCCCTTTGTCCTGTGCCAGTTCGTCTTGTGTTTTTGCCACCAAGAGAGCCAGTGTTTTGTACCAAGTAGCCATCATAGAATTTTCCCTTTAGTCAAGTTTAGTTTAGCTCATGTTTTTTGCATTACCTTTGTTCTACGTTTTTTCCTCATATGAGTGATTTTTTGTTGTACTTGCATGTTCCTGAGTAAAGACCTTTTTACTTTTGAAACATTGTCTTGAGTCGTTGCTTTTGAGTCCAACCCTTTGTGTCACGTTCATAACATAATTGTAATAACTTTTACGATCCCTTAACTTTTCATCTAATGCCAACAGTTAAACAATTGTTTTTCTAACACTTTGGTTTATGAAAAAACACATGTAAAACTGATGACATTCAAATAATGCAGTTGCAAGTGCTAATTACAAATGCTAGGCTTAACTAAGATGATAAATATGGTAAACATACTTGCTAACCATCAGCATGTTAGCATTGATGTCAGCAAAAACTGCAGTGTAATAGAGTAAAGGTACATTTATAATAATAGCTGGTGTCAAAATTTTGGAAATAATGAGAACACAATGGACAGACATTTGCATAACGTGGTCACCAAATCACTTGGTCACTCACTCTGGGACGCTGAGTGGATAATGTGTGACATTGCTCAACCTCAAAGTGCTTTCTTTTCTTTTTCGTTTATTTAATATACTCTGCAATCTGAGGCTGAAGCAGGAATGCTTAACAACAGTCTTTGAGAAATCTTAATATGTTTAGGGAGGTATAGCCAGTCAGGCACTTATTTTTCATATATTAATGTTCACACCAGACCTATTGTTCTTCAGCACTTTGTTATTTTTCTTCAGAATTGATTTAAGTTAAGTCCCAATGATTAAATTAACATGTTTATAAGGTTAGAATATTTGTAATTTGTACTATTCATCAGTTAAATAAAGCTATGTTGTTTATATCAATCCATGCAGCAATTTGTCTAATTTAGACATAAGATGTAGACCTGACCTACATGAAAGAACAGTTTATATGTTAAAGGGCCTACGAAATGATAAACTTGAATTTCTACTGATGATAGTAAATGCTATTTGTGGTGTAAAATGATATGTTATTTATGACACAATGATCGCAGTATTTAATAAATCATGATTTAGTATGTCGACCACCAATGTTTACATTGCCGCTACCGGAAACACCCGACGCCGTGTTCTGACGTCACAAGTAGAAAATAGTCCACCAGTTGACAACACGGCAGAAGCGGCAGAAGCGGCAGACGTGGCGATGTCGGACTGTGGCTCGGATATTTCGACAGAATCGAGTGACAGTGAGTCGTCAATAGACTTGTTGCACCTTCAAGAAGAGGAGTTTATTGAAGAGGATGCCGGTATCGTGGATTTAGATCATGCGGGCGAGTTTAACGTGGTGGAAACAGAGCTGCTGGAGACACGGTATTCAAAATGGAGACACAGACAGGAGCGAACATGTGGATGATGGTGACGGTTATTCTGGATTTAGCGAAGATCCTGTGCGACAACAGGACACAGGTATATACATTTGACTATAGTTCATAGAACCTCTCAATATATAGTAAATACATCATAATAAAACGTAACATTATCCTCGATCGTAAATAGATCGCAAGCTATCGATAGCTTGCTAGCGAGTTGATAGCTTGGTTTCCTTGAATTGTTATGAACCCGACTAGTTGTCCGCAAATTGCTCGATCCCTAAATATTCAATTACTTCTCTAATTGGACACATCGACGTCTGTAAAGCTTGTACAAATGAATATGAGGGACATGTTGCAAACATAACCTGCATAACAGATCACCCAGGATTCAAATCAAAGTGTCTGGATGTTTGGGTGTTGCAGACAGCCTACCAAAGGTATTCGAAGAGGGACAGCCAACAAGCAGGTGATCAGCCACGTAATGAAGAAGTTAATTGTGTGCACAAATGTGTAGAGCTCAGAAACTTTGATGTATTTTTGGGAAGTCGAATGGTCACTCTGGCAAAGTTACAGAATACATAGATAAATAAGCAAATAAGGTTGAAGTGATTACCATTGACATGTATTATCTTGTATGTTACAGAATGTATCGCTATGAGATTCTGCTGGGGAATACTTGGTAAGAACCACAGAATGCCATCATGTGCCATTCAAAAGATCTGTGCTACGTTTCCATCTGACAACTACACGTCGTTCAAGTATCAGCACTTTATTAGAGTCAATAACAAAACACAATGTCAGTTCAGTGATTGAATCTGCTTCTATACAGCACAACAGCATCCCTCTTGTTTGGTTCTTCCACCGACTGCTGAGTGGATCTGGGACTTCGAAAGGTTCCTCATCAACATTGTCTTGGCACAAAGCATTGAGTCTCGGTCAAGAGTTCAGTAACATACTCTGCAAAAAATATGTTTTACAATCAAGCATTATATATAATATGTATGTATGTATGTATGTATGTATGTATGTATGTATGTATGTATGTATGTATGTATGTATGTATGTATGTATGTATAATATATATATATATATATATATATATATGACCTTTGGAACAACCAACTTGGATTGGAATTTGCAGTCCAGCTGACCTGACACGTGGTTGCGCCTGCATGGACTTGTGGTGTGCCCATGGAGGGGGAGCCGTCTGCACAGCAATTTCTTTCTGACATGTCTGAAATGTACAAAACACAACTTTACTAATAAATCTTTCAAACCAGCTTGAAATTGTTTTGCATGTTTCTACATGTCTGCTTAAAGAAAATATCTAATAACATTCATAATAAAAGATGTGGTTGCATTGATTGAGAGAGCAATGATATCAAATTTAACAAATATATGAATTATGTACATGCACGTGTTGATTGTATGTTTAACACGTCATGTGCAGGTCTACTGGTACTACAACTGTAATGTACAGATGACGTACAGTCTGTATACTTACTGGTGTACACACAGCTTCCTCCCCAGTGTGGATGTCCAATAGATGGTCGCTGGTCATACAGGTATCCTCAGTTCTGTCAGTGGCTTCATTCACCAATGTTTCAATACCTCTGTAATAATAGGGTGATCGTTAAAAGTTAAATAGACTCACGCTTTTACTCAAACTACAGAATAAAATGGGGAAGCCTGTTATAAACATTGAATCTATACTTAATTAAGCTAATGAAGTGTAATTAGCTAAAGTTATTAATACTACAAACAATAACACACAGATATTGGCTAGGGCCTGGTGTAAACTCGTTACATACAGTAGGCCTAGACCGATTATGGCTTTATGCTTGAAACAATAAATACAGTAAACAAGTAGCACTGGCTTACCTTCGCTCTCTCCCTTTTGGCGAATGCATTACGTCGTCTCTTTGGTGGAGGACTCTGCACCGGCGGACGTGTTTGAGTCGGCGTGCTGGCTTGTGCTGGCTGGGGTCTCGGCAGTATTGTAGGCACAGCATCTGTGTTCAGTTTTAAATTCTTTTTGAATCTCATTTCCTTAGCGAGCATAGTTTGTTCGAAACACGATCTCTCAAAGTGCTGCCCACAAATCATTGGTTTCATCGACGCACTTGTCTTGTCCTTAAACGCAACCTTTTATCCTCTTTTGGCCACAGAAAGCTAGATTTGGAGACGGCCCCACATCCCCATACAACACATCGCTTCACAATTATCCTTGGCGATCAATTGTTGTCCGTTCTTTCTCGTAATAATTGACATCAGTCTTTGCTGGACGCTTCAACGCAGACGAACACTGGCGGCGGCTGTATTCTACTTGTGACGTATTGCTTGTGTATAGCTATGAATAATACAGAAGATACATTTAATAAAGAAATTAGCATTCTGAATCACAATATTCCCATATCGTTCAGCCCTATTCAGAACCTAAGATAGCAAACATCTGCAAATAAAGCAAAACAGCTGGTTGATTTTTGCTAACATAACATAACACACAAAACCTTCATCTCGACACTGTCAATAACATTTAGTGTACCTCTTCTCCAACAGATGGGGGTGCAAAGGAAGGACATTCTGGCAAAGGGCCCGAGAAAGAGTGTGAAGCCTTGGAAGAGTATACACATCTGTCAGCTTTACCGAGTAACACTAAATGCTCTCTGCCTCATTAACGACACTATGGAAATTGCCTCCTATTTTTATACAGGCTTTTAATTTGTCTTTCATTGCCAGCTGGCATTGTTTGTTCGTTTCAAACCACTAACCAAGACCTTTTCCTTCTACTCTGACTGGTGTGTGCAGAGCTATGGTCGATGTTAGGATAAGGGGGGAAAAAAGGAAGTAAGAGACAAATACAGAGACAAATAGGAGTTAGGTTTAAGAGTGAGTAAAGAAGTGGTTGTTTGAGTGTGATACTGGCTGCTATAAACATTCCTTAACACTCTGCCTTTTCCATCTTGTTCTCCCTCTCTCACACACACACACACACACACACTCCCACACACACATACACACACAAACACACACACACACACACACGTAATAACAGTCAAGTAAACACACACATGCTCACCATATTCCTACAGATAGTACCCAGCACCATACACACATGTACACACAAGCAAAAACGAATGGAGATCAACTTATTTTATTCCTGGATGTCTGTCAGATTGTGTTATGAATACAGATGGCAGTTAGGGCTGCACTGACTGGTAGCCAGACAGACAGTTGAGCAGCTTTTCGTTTATCCTAATGGAAAGTACTTTGTGACATGTCCCCAATGCCCCAAAGATTTTCTCTGAAAGGGAGCACGCATAACAGCGGTCCATCACATTAAACCTCCTGATACAAAACTATTTCGCCTCAGAGTAGCATTCGCTCCATTGCCAAAACACAACAGTGCAACAGAGGCATTTGAAGTGTTTCTGGGCGTGGTGGTTATTTTTCCACTATACCTTTCTGTGTATCTTTATGACTTTTTATCTCCGCCAAGGAGGTGATGTCAGTTATTTCAGTTTGGTTTGGTTTGTTGTTTTGTTTGTTTGTCTGTTTGTCAGCAGGATTACAAAAGTGGAAGGGTGTAGCATGAGCCAAGGTAGGAAATACCTATTGAATTTTGGAGTAGATCCGAATCACGGGCCGGACACATGCATTATCTGCACTTATGGAAACTGCCTTGATGGAGATCTGCACTCTCTGAGTTCCCTTCAAGTTCTGTTTTGAAGTCCATCTCTTCTTATTCACTACTTTTTTATCCTTCCTAGTCAGTTCTTAGAAAGCTGTGTAAGCTGTCTACTGTAAGTGGATAAATCCCACCACACTATCTGAAAAAGAAATGTCATACACAAATCTAAAAATGATGTGGCACCTTGAGCATAACGTCTCCTAAATTGTATAAAAAGCTTTACCACTTTGCAAGATGGAGCATTGCACTAATTTAGTATTCCAAGGCCCCTTTTGTTATAACAAAATACTGAGGTAGACGTCACAGAGGTAAAAGTTACATTTATAAAGAAATTCCCCCGACTTAAACAGGAATTATGTACATTTTCAGGCAGCCACTTGTCTTTCCTTTTTCCTTTTTCAAAAGCAGCTTAACTCTCAGCAGAACGAGGTGTAGACAGACTGCAAATCTGTAAAAAAAAAAAAAAAAGGCCCCATTTTCATTGTACCAGGATGAGGCTGAAATGAAACCAGGTGCACGTGATCACTCATCTTCCTACACAATCCTATACACGCTGTCTGTGTATAGGATTGGCAACTTACTCTCTGTCTAACCCCCCACTCACTTTGTCCCTTCTCCCTAGCTTTAATCCTGCATACTGTAAGTGTGCATGGAGAGTTAATGAGCTTACCTGTGTCTTTAATACATTTTGAACAGCTTCTGCTCAGGCTGCTTCTAAAGATAGGTATTTTGATGAATCTGATATTCAGCAAAGCAGCTTTTTTACCCTTGTGGAACATGACAGCCCTCATATTTGTCAGTGCAGCTGTGTAAAAAAGGATCTTCAGTGAATATAGGCACACAGTGTATTAAATAAGCACGTCCTTCAAAAAATCAACAGCCATTAAAGCGTAACAGCTGATGCATTACATCGGATAGCATCGGACAATCCCTTACCGATGCTCGGACTGGAGATTTCTGCCTGCAGGAGTTTCGTAACTTTCCAAAACCAACAACACAAAAATCCACACCTTTTTTCTGAGGCATTGAGCCAGTGTGCTCCCAAGTCAAAGAAAGAGTTTGCTCACTTCAACACTTTAATATTTTACATCTACCACCAAGTAGACTAATAAACTGCTCACCATGACTCACTTTAGGAGAAAGTCTTTGAAAATACCCTCCTTTTAAAATTTGAACTTGCGCAGCCGTTTTTTTTCCCACTATTTTCTTTTGACTAGTCACTTTAAAACTTCATACATGACCCAATACACCACCTGCCCTATTGTTCTTTCTACATTAAAAAGATTGTCTCAATTTAGATGTTCCATCCAACAGATTTTTCTATCCAAGTCCCAATATGGAACAACCATTCCCTCCTCCCTGCTAAACTGGCAACTGCATTTTCCCGGCATCCAAAAGGGTAGATCTTATCTGCTTGGTATCATTATATCCCTTAGAAATATGACTGGCTAAAATTCAGCCAGATTGGCCAAAGAACTAAGGTCACATGTTCTGGCAATGCTCTAAACCAGATCCAGCCGGATACAGCCCGCCTCCACATTTGGCCCGGCCCCCTGAACAATACCGATGCATTATGATTTTTTTTTCAGTTTGGCCACGCGAATCCTAGACTAGCCCCTGTCAAATAGAACGGCGAATGGCGAAAAGGTTAGGTAAGAGAAAAATTGATTCAGAATGCAGGGTATTTAACCGATTATTTTTTTGTTCAATGCAAAGAAACGGCTGTTTGTCTCATCTGTCAAGAGGCGGTGGCGGTATTCAAAGAATACAATCTGCGCCGACACTATGAATCCCGTCACAAAGACAAGTATGATAACTTGCAAGGCCAAATACGAGTAGACAAACTCTCAAAGCTAAAAAGTGGACTGTTAGCTCAGCTTGGTTATGTGTGGCTTTCTGGAAAACAATAAATGTTTACGTTTAGGCACCCCTGCGATCGTCACACTTTTTCTGTTACAAACTGACCCCGACCCCCATCAGAGAAGGGAAAAGTTATGTGGCCCTCACAGGAAAAGGTTTGGGGACCCCTGCTCTAAACTATTAGTGTATGGCCTACTATGTGCGGTATCCTGTCTGAGGCGATATCGATTTACAACCTAAACTGAGACAGCCATCTATGGGGTACTAGGTAACATATCTCTGACAAATGGCAAAAAAGATGCAAATGCATTTGCCTCCGATATTGCAAGAAGAAGGATCCTACTGGAGTGGAAATCTGCTGAACCACCTAAAGCATCTGTCTGGTTTAGTAACATAATGCTCTTCCTTAGATTGGAAAATATCAAATATTCCATTAAGGGATCAACCAAAGAAATTCATTTAAATTTGGGATCCTATGATTTTCTATTGTAAAAGGTTAAGCCTCCGCTTCATTATAACCAATTTTGTCTGACTGAGAGTTGTGGTGGTTTTGATCTGTTCCCATGGTGTGAGCACAGAATCATAATACAATATAGCATGCATAATTATTACAGCCAGTATCTTTTAAGGTGTCCATTGAAGTGTTTCAATTCAGTCCTGGTTTCTGACTTACAGAACTCTCTGGACAACGTAGATATTCTCTTCGGCAGCAGTAAATTAATTAATAAACTAATGAATGAAAGGCCACAAAGGTTACTTAATCCTTACTCTATATTTGCAACACACTCCTTATCTTCAAAATTATGTAGATTGGTATTTTACAATAAGGTTTGTCAGGTAAATTAATCCATATTGGAAAGACTATCGTATGTATTTGTTTACCTCAATCAATATATATATATCTACACTACGAATATGTTTCTCTGCAATTATGTATTTTCTGCACTGAGTGTATTACAAACATAATAGGGGCACTTCCCCTTTAAGAAAACGGGTCAACAAACCATTACTTCCTGACTGCTGACGGAGGATCGTGTTGGCGCCAAACTGGGACCAATGAGGAGAAGGTCAACGCCTACTCCATGTATTAGATGCGATGATTTCAAATGTTTCGGGACACACCTGGAGCGGAGCCGTGAGACCGCTACGATGGGGCTCTTTGAGCCATGCGGTCTATGGAAACGGCGACGCGAAATGTGTCCTCAGCTGAGAATATTTTCTATGTTTGACTTATCACGTTAAATAAATATATCGATTGAACTAGAGGATTGCTGTTTTGATTCGACATTTAAGCTCCGAGTTCTTCAGCTTTTTCCTACCCATTAGGTTCTATTTCATCCTTACTGACCGCCAGAGGCAGTGCTAAACACTGAATATCTTTTGTCTCGCGCATGCACAGGTTGAGTATTTCTATCAACAAAGTCACGTGTGACCTCGGTTGACCCCAGTCATGTATAAGTTCCGGTGTCATCGATGAGATCAGTCCTATTTCATCTTCTGGCTAGATGCAGGCTATGACTCGCAGAGCATTAGCTCGAGCAACATAAAATATTAATAATTACTCGAAGTTCGTCTTTTGTAGCCTCGCGACTGCATTGTGGCTTACTCGCCCTCCAGGGGCTGCGACGAGGGAGGAAAACTGTGTGTTCACCGTTCAGACCCTCAAACCTCGGACTGGCGGACTTTTTAAAATAATATGTTAAAAAGCAATTATCTAATAATGGAAATGAACCGATAAGAGTATAGACAAAGAACAAAACCAATAAGGGGTATCGATAAATAAAATCCTAACGATATCTCCAGTTCCTTTGAAAAAATTGAAAAAAGTGAAAAGCTTGCAGCCTTTTCAAATAAGCCCATTGCGGGCTTGTGTGGAGAGAGGCAGCGCTGGCTTTATGATTTCAAACACATTAACATTCTTCTGAGAAAATTTCCCAATTGAGGGACAGGACGCCTGATGCTATTTCAAGTTATCTTTCACACTTATTTCAAGTGCTTCTATACTCGTTATTTTAAAGACTATGGGGGTGTCAAGAGCCACCACGCTATTCACCACATTTGAATAAAATTACCTGCCAATACTGATGAAATAACTGAGCAAATGTAGAATGAAATATAATTGCACATATGGATCAGAAATGCTTTAGCAAGAGCCTTTTTCTTTTATCAAGGGGAAAAGTAAGAGCTGACAATATCATTTCAGTTTGCCAAAGTTTCAAGGACATCTCCAAATTTCACTCTAACCTGATCCATTCATTCGTGCATCTATGTCAAATAACACATGCACTCATGCAGACACACACACACACACACACACACACACACACACACACACAATGTACTTTTGTCCTTTGTAACGGGCTCCTAACCTCACATACAGTGCACAAATCCCTTCCTCTTTGTGAGATTTCTGGCCTACTATGCCACCGTATCACCCAGGGTAAGCACCGCATGTATCTCAGAGCTAGTGAAGCAATCATGCAAGGCTCGGACTAATCCGTGACACCCGTTAGCCATCCCCTGAGACAGACCGGCACTGACAGGGCCCTGCTGCCCGGTGCCTGGTGCTACACCCATCACTGCTAACGTCTTTATCAGTGGGACAGATGGATTGCAGGCGAGCATATTCTCCTGGTCATCATAGAGGAGGAAGGGAGGGGAGGAGAGGATAGCGAGGAAGAGGAAACAGACAGAAAGACAGCCAGGCACAGAGAAGGAGAGTAACATTTAAAAAGAAAAAAACCCACAGAGACTGGCTATCAGGGAGTTTGAGTGACAAGAGTGATAAGGTTCATCATGGTGTTGTTATGAGGAGCTGGGGGAAATAGGCCCAGTCAGACGTGGCGTTAAATTAGCAAAGCCAGAGACGAGAGGAGGCAAGACGAGGAGTGCAAGCGCAGAGAAAGAAAATGATGGGAGGACAGTATATTGGAGGGTAGAATGATATAACAGAGAAGGAAAAGAGACGTGAAGGGCAAAAAGTGTTTGGTGTGGAAGAAGAAAAGGGTATGCAAGCGTCTGCTCTGATACCAGCATTAATTGGTACAAAAGTTTAACAATGTCCACATAAGTTCCCTAATAGTGTGAGCAAGACAACTTGATATCAAACTCAACACAACCCAAAATCCCGCAGTGCTCCTAAAACTAAGAATAAACACATTGAGATAATATAACCCCAGTTTTGTTTGGCAGATAAAATTCATCAGGAGAAACTTTCATCTTTGTTACAGCAGCACACATATCTGGCCTTTCACACGACAGAGCTACCAAGGGATTCCAGATGATTATTTTCTCCTCCTCATGAAAACAGGATTAGACCTATAAAGATTAATCAGGTCAGGAGCCCACACCACTACAGAAGCAAAATGTAATAAAGTTCATAGTAAGAGAGGATACGTTAACTTATGATGTTAAAAATTGAAGACAGACTACACTGAATCATCCATCCTTAAAAAGAACTTAGTAAGGAGAAAATAAATGGTAGTCTGGCATGCTGTTCAGCTAATGCTTACATCTTTTATGGGAGGTTTTAAGTAATCTCTAGATGTTCATATTTCAATATCAGTGATTATCAGCGAAGGTTGTATTGCAACATTTAGCATCACCATAGCCCTTCAGTAAAAGCAGCTCTTCACTTCTGAAGAGCTGCTTTTAAGTCGAACTGAAATAAAAATGAATCTTCTTTTTTTTAGAAATCATTATCCTTAGTGCTATTTCTGACGAAGTTGCAATAACCGATAAGTAAGTAATTTAAATTTAATTTGTTTTTCTACCATGAGACCTCCCCTACATTAGGGTGATCCATGAGGCATACTCTTTGTTTGTTTCTCTGTTGACTGACAATAATTGGATTTGTTACATTTTTTTTTTTTAAATCACCTGACGACAAGTGTAGTGACTTTTCCAACAGACCTCAACTCCTGTCTCCTGAAAAGAGTTTCCAATATTTCCTTAGTAAGTGTGCTACTACAGTATGTGGCTGTGGCTTTCTGTACTGACGTTGTCAGTGAGTGAGGGAGACTGGCACATTAAGTGCACCAATCAGCAGCCAGACAGAAAGTGATCTGTGAATGTACGTACCTAACAACCAATCAATGATCCCTGATTATCCCGGGAATTATTTCTATTTTGTAGATTTAGCTGCATATTGATGAGATGATAGAAGCTTTTTTTTACGTCGGTTAAGTTAAGCTCGCAGACATGCAGAAAGTTAACCAGCATGAAGGCAGACCTTGTTGTCCATCGCTTAGTCCCATCTGTGATTTGAACTTGTGATTTGCTCTGGACCATTAGAGAGAGAGCTAACGATAGCTAAACCCCTTCCTTTCTATAATGTAGGAGACAGAACTGAATGTGCAGGACTGGCCATGACTCAGCAGGTGTTGAAATAACCTGAAAGAAAATAAAGGTGTGTTGAAGTCAGTGCTATCTTAGCAAGCTTGGGTAAAAAGCTTGCACACGGATGCTAGGTATGGTAATGTTTAATGTTGTAAATGGACCGATGTCTTAAATTGAATTACATACGATGCTATGTGCTTGTTGAAAAAACTTCTCGTTCAATGTTTGTAGGTTTCTAACAGCACGGCTCCAAGCAAGACCGGCTCTTAAATGTCAACCGCTATAATGGAAACCCCCACTAAGAGGTCTGACAATGTTTGTCTGACGTGTTTATCTTCTTTTGAAGATTCTGCTGTATCTATGTTGTTTATATTTCCTTACATAACAAAGTCAATTTCAGTTTGACTATGTTGTAAAGTGGATAATGAAGGCTACCTTCAGAACTGTTGTCCGTGTCCTGCGTGGATGTCAACATACTGCTGTAATACAAAAACCTCCAAATCCTTGATGATCATTTTCAAAATAACACAAAGAAAATAAAGAATTAGTGCCAGAAGTGGTTCCAAACGTTATTCCTCTCTGTTTACGCTAGTTGAGAGGAACAACAGCTAATGACAGTATATAGTATCTACTGCAAACCATATTCAGAAGTTGATCATTATTCCTTCTTCAAAGCACAAAACTGTTGCTCACTTGTTTTATAATTATTTTACATGAAGAATAACTTCAACAACTTCAATGCAGAAAGATGAATTAGGTGGGAAAAGGAGAGCAGATTCCCTGCTAGCTGATCTGAGGATGTATGCAAGAGTGGAGTGGTGGTCTGAGGCAAAGACTTCACAAGCTATGAATAGCTTTCTCTATGCATAGAGCTGTGTTAGGTAGGTCTGAGAAAAACAGAGGCGCCCTACGTGAGGATTATGTTTGCTGAATTCAAACAAAATGTCAACTTGTAAAACCCAGCTAGACTGGATTTAATGAATAATAACAGGAAGGAACACTCCTGAAAATTCATTAGCTTGCTTTGTTCCTACTCTCTCTCTGTATTCTTCTATGTTGGACTCTTTACACTTATCCTTTATCCTCCTCTATCTTTCTCTGCTTGAGTTCTGCACACAAGCTCAAAGACAATCTTTTAAAGCTCACATCTCGTCTGCAGGAAGTGGTGTCTTCAGAAAGAGACAACTCAAGATTCTTCTGAAGGAAGGGATTTTGGAAAGTTCTATGAAAAGGCTTGAATATTTAGTTGAATAATTTATGCAGGCAGAGCTTGAGAGCATTCACTGACACAAACCCGGTGGAGTCGGGAAACACTCACAACATGATGGCGATTATCTGGGAGGTCAGAGATGATTCATGTGCAGGTTGGAAGCGGTCAGGGAGAGTGGAGGGTAGAGGATTTATACAGGGAGCTTAGCGCTTTCAAACACTTGTTTTTTAAAAGCTCCATTTCTCCACGCAGATAAACGGATCTCTACCCAGTGAGAAATGAGAACATTAACTGGGACATGGCGCACTCTGTGCGGCCCTGCCGAGACCTCTGAGCTGTAACATTTCACGTCTGAGCTGCGTTCCTTACAAGCTCCCCTGACACTCCAATGCATCATGGGACGGCTGTAGGGGAGGTTTGGTTGGGGCAAAGCGTGTTGTGTCTCAAAACATGACAACCACTGCGGGCATTTCCATTAAGAACAAAACAACTCAGTGTTACAACTGCACCTTAAGGCGCACAGAGGTTGTTGTTGTTTTTTACAGGACTTCATTCTTTTTTTCACCTCTAGAGTTGAGAAGGAGGGATGAAGAGCCAGCCATGGCAGCAGCTTTAGACACATATATCATGAGGTGGCACAAATGGCCAATAGGTGCAATTTATTGCGTGCTTTTTTTTTCTACATGTACGTTTTACTTTATAGCGTGACTGCCAGGCACCAGTTTAGTCTGTTAGCTTTTCACTAATGCGTTTAGTTGTGGACCATCCACAACACATCTACTCCTGCTCCCAGATCCCCTTATCTTGCCTCTGCAACCATATTACCCAGTTACACTGATGTGTTACATGTCACATATGTTCTTTACACACATATGCACACCCTGTGATCTGTGCTGGACATTTTCAGAGCTTTACCTTTACAGAACTTGGACAGGAATCTGTTTTATATGAGAAAGCGAAAGGTCACACTGAGTTAAATACATTCTAAAGTGGGTGAAATATGTAGGTATGTGTGGGAGCAAGTGGAGTGTGGTGCAGGTGACTTGCTGCTACCGTTTCAAATTGCTCTTGGTATTGTTCTCTGATAATGCAATCTTAACAGTTCCTCCGTGTTGACTGTTATTGACAGCAGCTTAACACTGATTGAAAGAATGGTAAAGTAATTGTAACTATTTATCAAATGAAAACAGTATTTCTGTTGAATAGAAAGAATATACTCTGCCTTTGCCGAAAAGCCACAGCTTCTTTGTCCTTTTATTTGAGAATTTACTATTAATTATTATCCTATTGTACTTGACCTCTTGTCTGTTGGGGCAGTGATTGTAATTTAAGTGTGCCGCCGAGGACCAGGGACCGTCCACAATCTGAGTGGACCAAAAATAATTGCTTGTTATCTGCACAGTACAGTCACTATAATGTAATATTCTCTACCAAATCTTTTATGTAACAAATGTAAGTAGTAACCCTAACCTGACTGCATTTGCGATTAAAGAAGCTTCACAGGGTTTAACACACGTCTCAATAATCCAACAAATTGGTTAAAGAGCCCTTCCTCAACCAGGTGGCCTTGGTTCAAGCTTGATATTGTGAAGTCTCTGCACTGATGATGTGACCTGGGACATCGAAAGAAAATGCAGTATATCTATCAGCTCTAGCTGACCCTGACCTCTGACCTCCGTGGAGGTGTAAACAAAAAGGGAATTCACTTTTTAAAAGAAGAAGAGAGGAAAGAAAAAAAGAGATGTTTCTCACCAGTGGATGTGTGAACTCAGGGGCATGGTCGTTCTTGTCTGTGATGGTAATGGTGGCCGTGGCTGTTCCTGTCAGGCCCACCTCACTTCCTGACATGTCCTTGGCCACAATCTCTAACTCATATGTTGTGGTTGGCAGTGTCTGGAGAATAAACACACAGTAATTAAAAGTTAAAAAAAGCAAGATATACGTAAATGTGTACAGAAATATACAGTGTATATATATATATGTATATGTGTGTATATATATATATATATATATATATATATATATATAAACAAAATAAAAATTAAAGAAAGTGTTGTAAAATCTTGAGAGAAAGAAACATGGAGGATAATGAAGAAAGTTATACTTTAGACAGAAAAAATAGCACAAAGAGGCAGTGTAGGGTCTATAACTTTGACAGCATGAAAGACAAATTCAAGGTCGTACAGTAGTAGTTTCTGCATTAGGGAGGACTCATACACACACATGCCCACACACACACTATTGTGTGATAATGTTCAGATAATCTAATTGATAGTTGAATCATTAAAAATCGTTACCAGATGAATGATTAGCCATGTGAGTGATTAAATTAATCCACTTAAAGCAGAAGCTAACACTTATCGCCGTGTTTTACATCACTGTAAGACCCTTTGACAAAGCTTGAAAGCTCTTATAATAGCCCACTAGAGGCTCAAATCTACCATCAAATTGACTGGATAATGGCGTTTCATCATTGTATAAATATGCACCATCATGCGCATAGAGCAGTGTTAAGAGCTCCAGTAAACACTCTTGACATCTCAAGGGAAAGGTCAGGAATACACATTGCAATGCATACATATAAGAACAGTTAGGGAGGTAAAAGAGAAAAAAGGTCCCTAAAGCTATGCAGTACAGGAGCAAAGAATAAGCATACGACGCACGGTTTATGCGCATCCATTTTAAAGATGCCCGAGCAGTTTAGGGCTGGTTTTTACACACAATTTCCACAATGCTTTGGTGCATCATAGATCAAGAAAATACAAACTATTTTTTTCTTCTTAATCTCTCAAATCCTAGCGATCATTCAGGGACTTAGAGATTCTGTGGCCTTTGCTTTTACAATCTTTACACCTATTTTTAGTTATTTTTGTTTGGATGTTGGAGATAAAAAGAATGAGGATCAATAAAACCCAAACTGAACCCATGTGATCCACGCAACACAAATTAAGTCTGATGATTCTATTTTCCTGCACAAGCCAGGGAGAGGAATCTTTCCTTGATTACAAAGTAGCTTTCCCGAAGCGCAAACCTCCAAATTAGCTATGTAATTCATTTACTGGTCTGCCACCATCTGTAATCTATATAACAATTTGAAAAATATTGCTCATACATACAGCGAGAGGAAGGCGTTCATAATGATCATAGCAGGGATAATCATGTGTTGCCATAATTCATGCCTAATAGAAATGTTGACTCTGGTGTGTAAATAACAGGAGGTAGGGGCTGGTAAAAACAACATTTATTTATCCACTGCAGTGTTTTCCCCCTACTGGGGATGTTAACTGTCACATGCTTAATAAACTTCATCCATCTGTCTCACTGAAAATGCTGCTGAAGCTTTCTCCTGCATTGTAGATTCACCTCTGAATGCATGTATACTCTTCTCATCTACCCCTGGTACAAAAAACAGAGGAGCAAAATGCACATGAGCATAGTGGAATACACACTTTTGAAAAGAAATCAGGCTGCCATTTGCTGTTTTGAATAAAAACCAACAAACCTGAAAATCAAATCATTAAACAATGTTAATGTATGTAACACGATAGGAAATCAGTCATTTTAGCTCCTAGTTTTTCTTGTTTTGTTTGTCAGACAGGCTTTTCATTAGGCGCGTTGTTTAACACATTAACTAAAATGCTTCCAGAAGGGTATTTATGGGCCATCTGATGACCACAGAGGTACTGCTCCAGCTGAGCCTATTTTACAGTGTAGTTACATTAGACAAGCTCCTTGTAAAAGTGTTTTCATAGCTAGTGAAAGATTAATTTCGATTTCACGTCCATTTTACAGCATTACAGGGTTGGATTTAGGCAGAAGCAATAGCAATAAAATAGTACTAGTGATTTATTATTTTTGATTCCATGTTTATTGTTATGCTTCCATCCATGCCAGCTCATGGTTGGCAATGATAAAAGCTAGTTTATAATTGTTTGGAATATTCATCCCCTTCAATTGCATTTACACTGGCGTTTACTTCACACACTCTGAAACCCACCAGAGTGTTTAAATTATTTTCTCTGCCTCATCATGTCGCGGATCTTCATATTCGTGGATAGTCAACCTGATTATTATTGATGATATTGTTTACTGACAAAGAGCTGTGACCCAACCTGTGAGCCCTTACGTTGAAAACAAATCCTCTTCTCTGCTCTGTGTCAAACTGAGCAGCAGGAGCAGGTGTGTGTGTGTGTGTGTGCGTGTGTGTGAGTGTGTGTGTGTGTGTGTGTGTGTGTGTGTGTGTGCGTGTGTGTGTGTGTGTGCATGTGAGTGTGTGTGTGTGTGTGTGTGTGTGTGTGTGTGTATGCGTGTGTGTGTGTGTGCGTGTGCGTGTGTGTGTGTGTGTGTGTGTGTGTGTGTGCCTCATCATAGATAGTGCTCTAATCAATTTCATCTGAAGCAGGCAGGGGGAGATCAAACGATCAATGGGTAGACACCTTGAGGCTCCTTTTAATTATCCCATCAAACACCGTGATAAACTATTCACTGAAATGACATATTGAGGCTAGGAGCAACATAATGTATGGAAAGTTCAGGGTAACTTGTAGCTTCGGTAGCTCACGGAAGTGAATTTCCCATTCATTCACTCCATTGACATTTCAGAAAATCCTTATATAAAGAGTTTTAGGAATGGAACTATGTAAAAACCAACAACGTAATAAACATAATTATTTAAACAGTGACGGAACTACTCATCTCCTAAACCATTGCAAATGGGACTTGCTTCTGGAAACTCCCAAAAACATTTTAAACTAATTGTTGTCGATGGCTTATGTCTCGCCTCAAATGTTTTGAAACAAATTTCAGTGAACTTTTTTGTAATATTTTAGAACGTTTCCAAATGATCCTCCATATTTGTATGGTTTCGAAATCCGGGAGCTTGGAGCAGACGTATCTTCATTAGCCGTTTGTGGGTGCGGCAAATACTTCCATGGTAACAGCGAGCTCCACCGTTGAGCTCTATTGTCAGGAGTGGACCTTTGAATGGAAAATGGGCGAGGTCTAAACATCATGTACATACTGTGGAACTCAGAGTGCCAGGTAACATGCATCAACACATAAAATCCCTTCAACTTAAAAGAGGAAACCATTTGAATGCTCGTAACTGTCTGTTTTTATTTACAGGCGACTTTTTATACACAAGCAATGACCGGCCGGGAGGCTAGTGCCGCCTCCTGTTGTAAACTCCATCCATTGAAGCAGCTGCTCCAGGGGAGATAGTGGAAAGAGCAAGACAATAAACAGGTGTTTCCATCAATAGTTTGTCGCACATAGTGGGGGACTGGGGTGCCCCTCACAACCAGCTCCTGCTCGATCAAACATTGTGCAGGCAGATGGTGCTCCATGGACCTGTGAGTTTATTAAACCCATGCACACAATCACACGTGAATACTCACACATGCTGACTCTAACAACACACACCTGCACACACAAGAACACGTTTGTCCTCCAGCTGGAGAAGAGAAGGGCTTTCGAATACTTGCAGTCTCACAAGTGTCTAAACACATTGAGCGTAGTCTCCTCTGGCGACTGACAACGTCTTAATGAGTATTTCCTGAGTCTCAACTCAATTATAAACTCCCTGGCAGTACCTGGCCAAGAAAAGATGTTCAAATTCACTAGAGATACAGAGTTACAGCAATGGGGAATTTTCCCTCCAGGTGTCAGAAAATTGATTGAGACACTCCTCTCAGTCAGCCCTTTCATTTCTCAGCTTCTTGTTCATTTGTCTGGAAACACTTTATTAAACTTTTGTAAACAGCAATAGTGTTGCAGTCAATGGAAAAAGTACATTTTTGGCTATTTCTCCTGTGGGCTTAAGGGGTGACCCGATACATCGTTAATCATGATGACTGTAATATAAAAAAAAAGCATTAATATCATGTTAAAAATACACATAATATTGTATAAATAATCCAGTGCCTCTCAAATCAGTTTTGTACAGTTATGGTTACAGACTTTCTCTCCATCTCCCGATTCTCGTATTTTGAGTGTAATTTAATTGATAGCATTATTATCATTTTTGAAATGAGCATTATTACAACAAAAAAACGTCCAAATACAATTTAAAGAAAGTCGGGGAACTACATTAACAGAAACGATCAGTAACAATAGCAACAACTTGTGTAATGAATATGTGATATTTAAGCTACTACTTAAGCCCAACATGACGTTGGGCTTAAGTAGACAAAATCCAATGAAATGCAGCATGTTCATAAGTACGTAAAGCATTTACCTTTGTACGCATCTATTCTATGTCTTTTCATACAGCTATCTGGCTCCAAGTAATTCCTCTCAAGACCCGAGGAGTTCTCCAGCAGGAATCAATTTCATAATCCTATTGTGATTATGGTCATATTGTGTTAAGGTTTTATAAAGTAGTTGTGTGTAAATGAATGGTTTGAAGCAAGTTGTATTAGAAACCTAATTAAGTTATTTATTGAGCTGCTTGTTGTAAGTGCATGAAGAGTTTTGTTGGATGCTTTACATAACAGTGGATCGCAGTTAAATGCATCAAACATCTGTTCTATTACTTTGTTTGCCAGACTGATACTTACTTACATATCAATATGTTAACAAGGATAAGAGTCTCTGTGAAGGCACGACAGTACTTTGAGCTAAGCGCTAATGCTCACGTCCACACAATGCCGATGCTAACATGATTACGTTTAGCTGATGAAATGTTTACCATGGTCACCATCTTAGTTTAGCATGTTAGCATGCTAACATTTGATAATCAGCACAAACACAAAGTAGTAATTGGTTATTACCAAAGTTTTGGACAAACCACACATTTCATTGTGGCCCTAGATCAGGGGTAGCCAATGCGGTGCCCGGTTGGGCACTTGGTCGCCGGCGGGCACTTGATCGCCCGCAGGGACTACGTGAGTTGCCCGCAGGGCATGTTCTACAAATAGCACTAGTCACCATGGAGCTCCATCTAACATTTGTATTGAATTGTTTTGCTGTTTAAAATAAAAGTCAATAACATTTGAATTATTCTTTATTTTAAAATGACAATATTGAATAAATAATTGAAAACATAATAAAATAATGTTTTATGTATACAGGGTCAGAGTTCAATTCCAGGCGCAAGCTAAATCTCCATTTCCCTTTTCGCTGAGACAAGCTAGCGGGAGCAGCTACGATGGGGCGCTAGGTGCGTTTCTTACACTAAACGTGGCAGAAAAGCGAAAAAAAACAAACTATTTTCACAATGATTGGGAGGAAGAATTATGATTTACAAAAGTAAAAGAAAAGTATGTATGTCTCATTTGCGGGGCGACGGCAAAGCGGCACATTGTGGAGACACTTCGGTACGTGTCACAGAAGCTACCATCCTAACTACCTACCTACCTACCTACCTACCTACCTACCTACCTAACTAACTAACTAACTAACTAACTAACTAACTAACTAACTAACTAACACACTAACTAACACACTAACTAACTAACTAACTAACTAACTAACTAACTAACTACCCACCTGCAGCACTGCAGGCAGAACCAGCTGAGAGTCTTTTCACGAGGCCGGTGAACAACTCACAGAAAGTCACGGAGGCTTCATTTAGAGCTTCACATTATTAATAAAGTATAAGAAAGCCTTTTCGGACGGAGAGGTCTTGAAAGGGGAATGATGTTATTGAAAACACTGTTCTAAGACTAGAAGAAAGGTTCCTGATGTGATGTCCTCTCTCTGATGTTACAAAGTTAGTGTTTGTACAAACAGGATATGATTTGAAGATGTGACAGTTAATAATGATTTCCTTATTTTTTTTACAGAAGTGATACTTTGTACTAAAATATAACTGGTGTGATTTTGAACAAAATGCTACAAATGTGCTCATTCATACAAAACTGTCAATAAAGATATTTACAAAAATATCAGAGATGTGATAACTCTGACTTTCAAATGTTGAAATAGATTGAGAACATAAATAAATAATGTTTAAATATGTCTGTGTTTCCTACCATTGTAAATCATTGTTAATAATCATTGTGAGGAATAATTAACATTAACATGTGATCAGACAGTCTCTTCACATATATGAATATTTATTATGATTATTATTATTAATGATAATATTATCATTAAAGGTGAACCGTGCAACTATGTTATTCAGGAAGTTTGTATCAAACAAGTAGCCCTTCGTATTATTCAGTACCCTTGAAGTAGCTCTCAGTATCAAAAAGGTTGGTGACCCCTGGTCTAGATGAAAAGTTAAGGTATCACCAAATGCATTATTAATCATGGGAAACAATGTCTGAATTAATCCATCCGATAATTTTTGAGACATTTTACTCAAATCCACAAATATCTACCTTATGGTGGCACTAGAGGAAAAGCCAGGGATCATTCCATGTGTTCCTCTAGTTTGCTTCATTGCATCAAGACAGGTGTGGTCTTTGGTGAACTCTTGTACTATCAGGGAAACTCAGATGAATATCAGAGTGAAACAAATCACCGTATCCGCTTGAAGAATAGCACTGCTTTCTTTCCAATGTGCTATATAATGTTCTTTGTAAAACATAAGTGGGAGAAAAACTAGGAAGCCACAAGTGATTTCATTGAGCGATTGTGTTTGCGAAGCTGATGCGAAAGAAGAGCTAATGAAGTCGAGCCTACCAAATTATATTACAGGCCTTGTTTAAAAGACATCTGATCGGAGAATGACATTTCAGACCGTCACGTTCTGCCTTGAAAGGATTTCATCAAAGCCCCTCGAGTAAGGGCTGATCCTCGGCACAAAGCAAGGAGAAAGGAGAGGGCAAGAGTAGGAGAGAGAGAGAGGAGTGGAGAGGGATAAGTGAGGAAAGGAAGAGAAGAGAAAGAGAGAGAAAGAGAGCGACCTGACATCTGAAACACCACATTAACTCTCTGAATAGGTGTGATATTATAATCAAATTGACAGTGGGTTCTTTGTTCTGCTCTGGCCCTTCACTACTGCTCGCTCTCAGCATCAAACCCTTGGCGATTCTACAGTCTTCTTTTCAAATGCTTAGAGAAGCGATGACAGACGTAAAAAGGCTTCGAAAAAACAAAATCCAAATGGAGTTATATGAAAACCCACTAATGACAGTATTTCTACAAGTTATTCTTCTCACCTTTATGCCTTCATCTGCCTAATTTACCCCTCATCCTTTTTTTTCTCTAAAATGCACACTTTCTTTCATCCTTAGCATTGAAAAGGCAGCTTTATTATCTGACTACTAAACTGTGTTTGGATACTTCCAAAACTGGTCTGTTCATTCTTTAATCAAGTTCTACTATTCTGTTTTTCATTCTTTGTAGACTTTTGTTTTAGGATAACAAAACAAAAAAATATAAAATATGAGTTTTCAGGATGCAAGGTTCACTTTGCCTTAAAGAATCTCTCAAGGATTGTTTCTCCCTATGTTTCTATCCGTTGTTGTCAAAGGCCATTCATACTCATTTCCTCTATATTGCTGTGACGTGTGGCAAGTGATACACTTTTAGAGCTTTTAAAGCTTTAGTCTTAAAGGTCCAGTGTCCAGGATTTAGTGGCATTTAGCTGTGAAGTTGGAAAATGCAACCAACTGAACCCCCACCCCCTTTCTTTATAAGCGTTTTGGAGAACTACGGTGGTTTTCAGGTAACATGAAAGGCCGTCGTTCGTTTTTACATTCTGGGCTACTGTAGAAACCTGGCGGTGCAACATTGCAAACTCTGCCGAAGAGGAGCCGCTCCATGTGTAGAAATGAAGGGCTCCTTCTAAGCTTACGAAAACATTTTAGTTTCAGGTGGTTATACCCTCATGAAAACATAGTCATGAATAGTGTATTCTATTTCTGTTGATAAGTCCCCCTAAATCCTACTCACTGGACTTTACATTTACCTTTTTCCAGATGCTCAGAACTTTTAGTGGGATATGTTGCTTGACAATAGAAAAGACAGCTCATTAGGTAACGGCAGGGTGTCTGCAGCTGGCTACATTGCTGTGCTCAATGGGGTGTCAGAGAAAGTCAGCAAGAAGCCGATCACAGACCAACTGGAGTGAAACTAGTTCACAGTAACAAACTTTAAACTGGGATCACAAGTGTGCTTTTTCTGTCAAGTACCATTACAGGGGCTCCATGCTCAGGTACTAAAGTCACTGTGTGTTTTACAGACATTTTTCAAATGTCAGAGACACTGTCAGTGTGAAATACAGAATGTCATGTTTCATTTAGCGGTGCATATTTATTAGGAATGCCACAAGAACCGATACTTTGACCTAAATTCATGCCAAAATTCTGAAAACATGACGGTACTTTTGCTGCTGGAGAATCGTGGAATTTTTCTGGTATTGGTATCGACTACTAGATTTCTGGTATTGTGACATCCCAAAGATGTATTATGTTTATAATATGAATTATTGGACTGATTTTTACTAATCATTAGATTCTCTCGCAAACATTTTAGCTCCACTTCACCTCACAGGTCGCTGGCAGCCTCCTGTACTCCACCTCTATAGACATATGATTAATCACTTTGACAATAGTTAATTACAGTAGCATGGCTGCCACGTGAGGCCCTTATCTAGGCCACTGCAACCTACGCAAGTGATCTATTTCTTTCATCTATTTTTATTTCATCAGCCTCTCGAGCATGGTTAGCATTCACCCAGAGGAGAGCGCAAAGCGATACACGGGGGTGGTCGTGGAAGGGGGACACATTGAAAACAGTGTTTAATATTATGGGAGTTTGCCCCCTTGTCCTTTCTTCTGTACAATTCAAAACAGAAATATTGATAGCTGCTGCAATGTGCAACATTTATATATTAAGATAACATTAAAGAGTCCAAACTTTAATGCAATTTACCAATGAATGCTTTTAAAAAAGGAGTCACTCCACCAAGCCTTCAAACTGAACTCAAATAAATATTAATATAGAAAATTAATGGCAGGATATTAATTATTTTTTAAGTCTTACATGTGCAGAACAGAACGAGCATGAAGTAAAAGGTTGTCAACTGTGAAATGCCCAAAGGTCCCTGTCTACACCTAACATTAAAAAATAATTCTTTGTGTGTAATGATTAAGATATGTTATATCTCTTGAAGGGCTCGACAATTTCAAATGTTTTATATATATTTTGAACATTTAAAAATACAATTTAAGATTTTATTTATGTTTTCTTTTTTAAAAATTCAACGTTCTAAGTATATTATTATGTTATGTATGGAGATAACACATTTGTGGCTCAGGGTTTACTTGACATCTCTTGGGTAGAAGTCACATTATAATGACTTCAGCCTCCATCCTTTATAACTAACCTCACTGCATACAAATGAGAGAACAGTTAATCGACCATAAGTATGAGCCTGGCTGATCCCGTATTGATGCTGAACGCACTGATACCGCATTGCATTGAGGGAGTAAATCGCTACTGCTTGATCTTCTTTTCTTGGCTCAAAACAAAAAAGCATTTTTCACAATTGGTCCAGCAGAAGCACAGATATGCCATCTCCCCCCTGGGGACGCCACCGTGCCAAAAAAGACTGATACATGAGGGAGGGACTAGTCAGGCATTTCCCCTCTAAGCACTTCCTTGCGATTTGTGGACTATCACTCCCACAATGGGGTGATAATAACTGATAAGTCCTGCAACAACTGCTCATACTATATAACACCGTCTACACAGCAGACGTAGCGGGAGCAGCAAGCCAAACAGCAGCAGCAGCTTCAGTCCGACACAAGATGCAACAGTACTGAGTTTAGGTCACCCGTGGTTCGACAGAGCCCGACACACAATCACTGTAGATACGCGCGTAAACAATAGGAAATAGACTTGAAGCATAGTTGGATTGTGTACGTTTTTACATTATCTCTTATCAGTAATGTAATCATGCAATCTCAGAATCCAGCTGTCAGTTTGACGATGATTTAACGGACAATATTTGTGGGGTTCCGGCGTAGTCCGCGGATATCCGGGCCAAGACTTTCTTTTCTGTGAGCTGGTAAAAGTTTACAGTCCGAAAAAGGAACTTGGGAGAACGGAGTTGAAACTGAGAGACGGCATCCACGAGCGGAGCGCTTCACAAGTAGCCACGTTTATACACTCAGTCGTATCTCGTCTCTTTTGTTATCCACACACGTTGTTTACCTGTATTTAACCAAAGCCTGCCAACAGGTAGGTTTAGCCGATATCTGTTTATAGACGTTAGTATTTGTGCAAAACACTCCAGCCAACAGATTAGAAACAGCACCACAGTGTGCAGACAGCTCTTCAGAACAGAGCATTGTATAAAAAAGATATAAAGCACAAACCACAGTAGCATTAATATTACCAGGAGGACATAGAGCGATCATCCAAATACCCAATGATTTAATACACAGTTGTGATTTAATTATAAGATTCTTTCAAGGATACTAGTAGGATACCTATATTACAATAACAGCGTTTTTAGTTCCACACACATCTGCTGCATGTTAAATAGATGAACATAACTACATTTTAGCTTTTAATGACACAGTGATGGAACTTCAGCAGGGTTCATACCAAAAGCCAACTGTTTATGTCCAGTCTTACTTAATTGAAATGTCTGGATCAGAGATGACTCAACTGTAGAATAAGATTTGAAATAAACATGTCCTTTGGGGAATGTAACACCATCTGTTATATTGAAAAACCTTTTTAAATTGAATATACATATATAGTTGACATTGATAGCCAAGCAACAAAGATCCTATTTGTATTTGTCTTGTTCATTATTCATTATCATTTTATATTTATTTCAGTTGATTTATTTTTTAAAGTAAATGTGCAAATGATAAAATAAAGCAGCATGGCAGCAATTAAATGAGGGCTGTAGAAGGCGAAGACCGAAATGCCAAACTCGAGGCTTCACAGTGACTATGTTCACTTCTTATATTCTACCTTTCTTTAGAGACTTCATTTAATGAGTTAAGTAAACTTTCAGTGGTTCCTTCATTCAACTCAAAATGTCAAAAGTCTTCAAGTCAGGTGGACTCACACTTGTAAATTCTGAAATGGTGTAAAAACTAGAAAATGAAGGTTGAATTAACTTTAAATCAGTGAAATGTATGTATTTACGGTAACATCAAAGTACTAATTGATTTCACCAAATTCTTGCATGATGTTTTACAGTGTAAAAACTGAAGAAACTGGTGGAAACCAACTGGTTTTGGAGACTGATGGTCAAGGACAGGGATGAATACAATGCTACACATGTTTCTCTTCAACACCAGCACATTATACAACTTTGAAAGGATTCACTCTTAAATATTTCTCTTTTCATTAGCAATATGAGAAATCCGTTATAAAGATATCTGCTGCATATCATCAGTCGTGTGCTGTACAACAGGTGTTTAAGTTCATTAACACCCTAAACTAACTTAACAAGTTTAAAGGCGTGCATAGAGGGACACAGAAGTCCCGCTCTCACCTCATTCATCTACAGAGACTTAAAAGAACTGCACTAATATATCTTGTGAATAAAAAGTTACTGTGTGGAAGATTAAATATGTAAATGGGCCAAGATCCAAAATGACTAAAACATAATTTCATGGATTTGACAGAAGTGCAATTTCTAATATTCATTCAGGGAGAAACCCCAAGGCTTAAAGACACAAGTTAATCATCTTTAATGCCTTTCAAATTTTGTTGAGCAGTGCTGTACCAAAAGCTACAAATCTTCCTGCGCGGTACCTACTATAGCTATTTAGTGAGATTTATCTGATCGAAGGACAGTCCAGTAATCTGAGCAGTGACACAACAGGCAGGTTTGGAGACTATTGCCAGTTACAGTATATCATGTTGATTACAACATTGTTGGTGAGCCAGCAGTTGTGTCACTGCAGCACAAAGTAAAACAACACGGTATGATTTGACACAAATAGAAAACCTATTGATTCATGTTTGTCTTCTTACTCTAATAGCAACACACTGTCCTGTCCAGTTGACTTAACGTGTCCTGGAGTATATTTCCAGCACACCTGCGCCTGTGAACCAAACAGCCTTGTTTCTTTACTAGAAGCTTTTCTCCCTCTGCCATCTCCTTTCATAAAAATACAGCTCTGAAAAAAATCATTGAGGCCAGGGGACTATCTCCATAGAATACGAGACCTTGCCATCAGTGTTACTCTGTTCTTGTTTTTCTCCCTCCTCCAGAGATTTTAGAGATGCCTTTCTGGTACTGCAATTTGGCTCTTCAGCTACAGTCTGAACTATAATATTGCTGTATGTGGAGTGTCTGGCAGACACTCCACATAAAACGTGATTATCCATTACCTTGCCCTATGGAGATATCAGAGGAGGCAGTCACTGTTTGCCTTCATAAAGTCAGTCTTCCTCAAGTTTTAACAGTGACCTCCATGAGCGTGGGTGGGAGGTTTGAAAACACAAAAACTTCTCCAATTTCAGCTTGTAGTAAAATAACACCTCAGGTAGTTTTGCACCAATTGGCTCAGATTCTTTACTCCACACTCACTGGATATAGTGAGATATTTTTTTTCCCATGCCCTACACTTTGCCGTGTAATGAGAGGATTAAAGTGTTAATTAAATTGGTAAATTGCTCCTTTAATATGTAGGGCCAATGAAAATAAATGATCAGCAATGGATGCAGTGCTGAAGAACTATCAGAAACAGTTCATGGTTTTGATTCCAGTCCAAAGTTTCAGTAGTGGTAAGAAAACATTGTCTAATTGAAAACAAATTTGAATCTAAAATGTGTATTTTTCTTTGAAATGCTACATGTTTATGCAAACACTGAAACACTTTTTGGCAGGCTGATTTTGAGTTTATCTTTCAGAGTTAATGTAAGGAAAGATTGTATTGGCATTAAGAATAAAAGTCCTTTGAAAAAGAAACAACAAACTTTGAGCTGTTGCCCTGAGTGTAGAGTGTGGTTCACAGCTATCATTTGTGTTGATGGAATCACTTTAGTTGCTTTTTTAAATATAAATTTGTAGAAGTGTTTTAGTTTTTGGAAGAGCCACTTCTTTCAGCATATGTTTACGGAAATAATTGAAATCAAATGTTATTATTATTATTATTATTATTATTATTATTATCGTTTGTAGTGTTTTCCTCCAGTGGGTTACACTGAAGCTCATCTGGATTGCATACATCTACAACACACAGCATCACAAAAAAAAAGTTTTTGATTAATACAGTGTATCTGCCTTACTTGTACAACAGAAGATCTATGCGCACGGTAAATACAACTTTGGAAGTATTGACAAGTACAAGTGTCAGGCTACCATGATTCGAGCTATTCTCAACAAAGAACAAAATGAATAGTTTAAATGATTCAGCCAGAGAGAGCAATTCAACATGCATTCAAATGAAACAAGTCCCAATCTTCCCCCACGGCTGATGCTCAAAGGACTATCAAGTGGGCTCTGTAGTTTTATATTTCTCTCTTTCTTCTCCTTTCTTCCACTCTCTGATTTAATCTCTTCCTCTATACATACTCTTCTAACCTAAGTTTTTGTGACTACAGTTGCACTGATATTTTTTTTTGATGGTCAGATTATGTATTTTTCTCTTTTTATCGTATTTGCTTTTCTTTCATTCTGAATACATGTGCGATTGGATTTCCTTTTGCCTTTAGAACAGCTTCAATTATTCAAGGCATGTATTGAACAGGATGCCAACAATACTCACAAAGATTATGACCCATAGTGAGCTATAGCATTACCATCAGTTCTTGTAGATTTTGTGACTAAATATGCTCGCCGCTAACATCGAGGCCATTGTAAAGCGTCTGTGTAATAGTGGGGGGGATGATCTGTGTGCACTGAGACGGTACAGCTTCCTGTTGAAAGTGTCTTATCTCCTCCCAACCAATTCCCCCAAAAATGCCAAATCTGGAAACGCTGACATATTAATCACACATACAGAGCACATCTCTGCGCAAGGTTGAATTTAATTTAATTAGTATCCTGCAACACACAGTAAATAGACTGGGATAGACTGGCAACCTGTCCGGAGCATTTTTTCGCCTGAAGCCAAATGTATGCTCGGATGGTCTCCAGTCCCTCAACAGCCTGACAAGGACAAAGCGGGTATAGAGAATAGATAGATCGTCTTAAGAATTTAAACAGCATAGGAGAAATCATCCAGAACCATGTGGCATACAGCCATGGTTTTTCCTATGCATAGAACAAAACCTGTGTGGATTGAATTAAATTGGAAGATTGCCCATTTTGCCACCATGTTGCTGATCATCTTTGCACCTATAGGGATGTAATGCATAGCTACTATTTGTATCTGTCTATATCCACAAAAGATCTGTATTCATATCTGTGAATTAATACCCTACTTGGACAGGGCCTGTTCATTTTTGGTGTTAAAATGTTCTGCTATTTATACTCCTATTTATTGGCACTTTTATGCATTCTGTTTTGAGACGGTCCCTAACTTCAGTTTGTCGTATCCCACCGTACTGTCACGTCCTGCAAAAAAGACTTCAAAATAGATCGATGTGGTAAAAATAACCCCTTTGCAACATCACTCAAGCTTTATCCTGCACTGCACAACAAATATGGTGAAGACTGATAAGAAGTGAATCGCTGAATTAAAACTATCCACCCTTCTGTGTTCACTGTAACATGTTGGATCCACTGACTGTTGTGAGATGTGCAAGATGTCTGTGTGTTTCGCTATGTGTATATATATATATATATATATATTCACGTATGTTTCCACCAGGCAGCAACCTCCAGGTCTGAAAAGTGAAGCCAATGCGGAAGTGCCTTAAACTTGCAATCTTTCTGGTTGTATAGAAGTCTTTGAGAAAATGGCCCGAATTCTCACTTGATTTATTATCTCAGTAATCCTTTTCCTAATGAGTTTATGCTCTCAATCTCTAGTTTCAAGTCTTCTTGAATACAGCATGATGTTCATTTTGTAACTTCTGGGTCCATTTAGAGTAAAATAGGCACTTCAGTTTTATCATCTTCCTCTTTTTTGACAGGAGTTGAAATTTCACCTGCTGAAGGCCATCTGCTTTAATATTTCATAAGTTGTGTTGTCTAACATATTTTGGAGAATTACATCTGAACAGTTGTTTGTCGTCGAGTCTCGTCAATGAGGGCTTTTTTATTCTCAGTGATTCACTGATTAGCTTTGTTTATCTCATAAGTCTTAGTAAACAATAGAAGCTGTAACCCGGCTGTTTGTGAGATACGGTAACCAACTCGTCTTGCACTAATAATCAAGTAACTCCAAAGGCACTTAAATCGCACAGTAGAACCCCTGAACCTGAACTTCTGAAAGTGTGCCTAAATGCTTTAAACAAATCCTTATTTTAGATATAACTCTGTATCTATTATATAGTATTATTATATAGTATGTTGCTTGTACAAAGTGAGATATGTTGCACTTAAATAAGTTAAGAGTCTACATATGATGGGTTTATTCAACCTGCGCTGGATTCTACACGTTAATCCATAGTTGTCTCCATTTGGAGAGACACAATTCTCCAACCGTGCGTCCATATATATGTCCACTTAAGCAGAGAATTCGACAGAATCACATGAAATTATTACAAAGTCAGGTTCAATTCTCTCTGCAGCAATCCTCTTTGCATGCTGTTATATGAGTTGATTAAATGTTGTCTAAAACATCAGAAAAATAAATGAAATTCCCATCTTTAAAGCAATAGTTCACCACTACTACACTTGCCTCAGGTCTGTCATTCTGGGTTAAAGAGGGTGAACATGCTGAATAGTTTGACATTTTGACAAATAGCTTATTTAGAGATTCATGATGAGAAGATGAATGCCACTAAAGCTCACAATACTTGTAAGTTTATGAAAATAATTCTAAATATAAAGTATCACTAAATGCAGACAGTGTGTGTTCTTTGCTCAACCCCGGACATAATGACAGACATGTGGACAGTTGGCGCCCCTGTGTTCAGGTCTGATTTTATTGACTATAATAAACCATGTAATGCTGAATAAACAGGACTGATTATTGTTTGATGAGATTTAGATGCATAAAAACAAAACAGTAAAAATGCACATATGTCCCCTCTCCTTCACCACCTCTATGCTCCTCTCTCTCCTTTTCCTTTTTTTTCCTTCTATGTGAACAGTATGCATATTTGTTTGGGGGGGGCATGCATTGCAGCTTTGACCATATTTATCCCGCCTCATCAGGCCAATTAGAAGCAGGATGATAAGCTGCTGCAGCACCGGTGTCCCTCAGCTCTCTCTGATGAGTATGGGGCTAATTGGGGTCAAGGTTGGGTTTAAGGCTGCGGTGAGTTGGAGCAGAAAGCACAAGCCGGGGCTAATCTAATCAGGCGCACCATCAGACCACAGTCTAATCGCGTCATTTAGAGAGCGGTTAGATATATACTGGGGACTGAAATATTCCCCTATTACCACGTACCCCACACACTTGCGTACATTCTGTGCATGTGCGTTAGCAGTGGTTTATGTGTGTTTGTGAGAGTGAGAGAGTGTTTGAGTTAAGTGCAATCATCATCTTGCGCCTGCCACCATCAGAGCTATCAAAGGCCCATCTGGGAGAAGTGTGTGTGTGTGTGTGTGTGTGTGTGTGTGTGTGTGTTTATGTGTGTGTGTGTGTGTGTGTGTGTGTGTCTGTGTGTGTGTGTGTGTGTCTGTGCGTGTGTGTGTGTGTGTGCACGCGACAGCAGCCACGGATCCTTCACTGAAGAGCCCAGGTGTTCCTGTTAAAGTGTTAATTAGATTAGTGCGGATCAAACGGGGGTGGCATTCGCTGGGGAGTAGAGGTGGCGGGGCCATCCCACCGGGGCGCCAGTTCCAAATACTCCTCGTCACCCACAAAGTAGGATGAATTAATCATTAACTGGGCTCATTTGATTGGTTCACCTGAACTGCATGGCGACCCAATAAGGGAGATATGCAGATTTCTGTAGAGGTGTGGAAAGGGTTGTGATGCAGTGAGAGGATAAGAGCGTTGTTGGAGGGTTGAATTTATATAAAGTGAAGCTGTTTCTATACTTAGATTTATGCATTTTTATGTCTAGTGTCTTGTGCTTCTCATTATACTACAGAGCTACATTATTACAGTCATTCTGTTCACATCCTCTATCGGGCTTTAAACCACTTTTGAAAATGTAAAGAAATGAAAACACAGTAGGATTCAGAGATTAGGTAATTAACTAAATCTATTTAACTTGAACAAAGGTTGTAACTTGTTAGGTTTAAGAGTTTAGAAACATGTAAAAGACAGGTAATGTATATTTTTACATATTTATATTATTTTACGTGGCCCTTTAAAGCACTTCACAGAACACTCAAATATCCGAAAAGGCTGTGTTTCTAAGCAAACTACAGAAGAAAAAAGTCCTTTATGTGGTTTTCAAGTGACACATTATACTTTTTGTTACCTCAGTCTTACTTTTTCTGTAATTCTAACTATGATTCTGATTGGTTCCAATAACACTTAATAATATGTAACTGTTGAGATACTGTTTGGAGACACTGACACTACAAAACAAAGTTTTCAGGGAAACATTAAAAAAGTCCCCAGTGTAATCATATTATCTCAAAAAATTAATAATAATACCTTTTATTAATTGTACTGTGTATATATTCTATCTTTTTCTGTGGACCACAGGTCAATAAAGTCAATTGACCTTAAACGTGTGTGCACAACTACTGTAAGATGGATCTTAAAACGAGGAGTACGTTGGCAAAACCAAATTGCTGGACCAGGACATTTTTGCAAATGATTTTCTTATTGCCGAATATCTGGTAAACGTGGATTCTTGTTTTAAACTATCTACCCACTCAAATACTGTTGTTGCCCTCTGCACACTTCTGCCTAACTGTGTTCACTTCTGTCGACCCTGCAACCTTATCTAAACAATGAAGCTGGTGGGGAAAAAAGTTTATTCCAAATCATATTAAAGATTACCAAACACAAAATAAGACCCTGGTTGAAAAAAACACACACACACAAACCCAACTCACACAACAACCAAGAACACATTGATTAATTACGCCAAAAGAAAGCGTGAAAGTTCAGAAGAAAACAAAAAAGTCATTAACCTAAGCTTCACTGTAGCTGTAGTATTTTCCTCCTTATCCACATCCACGTGTTTTTGTTTCAAAATATTACATTTTCATCCGACTATTCTTATAACAAATCTAGCCATGTTATTTAATGCCTGGCATACAGAGGAATTCATCTAGAACCTAATGCACAGATATATGTTAAGTGAACCTATTAGAATTATGTCTCTCAGGTGTAGACATATACACAGACGGACACACACCTGCACACACACAGACACACCCCCGCAGTTCATTTGGGTGGGTTGCCTTTCCTTTTCCAAGTCCAGAAGCATTTCACAAACAGACCCAGCTAAGTGTGGCTGAGTTCCAGACCAGAAACAGGAAGAAACATCAGTGGTAGCATACATCAATTCCACATCAAGTGGCAGCTACTGATGTGGATTTGACTGTAGTGCACAACAGGGAATGACAACAGATGTTTGCTCAAACTCTTGAAATGTTTGGATGTTCTTCTTTCTTCACGACCAAGTAACAAGATGGCATTACACTACGGAGAGAAACTCACTGGTGCGTGCAGGCTTTGTTGCTGGAACAATGAGTTTAAGTGACTACCAGAGAGAAACCAAAACAACCCCAAAACAGCAATGAACATTTGAACATTGTCGTGGCAAACAGAAAGAAGGGACCTCTAAATAAGAACACCGTTGCTTTGGAAACCTCAGAGGAAACAAATGTTCACGTCAAAAACTGCTATAAAATTAAATATTAATATTATTTTTCAAAAAGTTAAATCTTTTAACTTCATTCCTGATAATAACTACCAAGTACAGTATTCATTCCTTTTCAGTATTGTAACCCTTTAAATGCCGGTTTGTTTACATGTTGGCAATATTGTTTTACTAAAATAAAATAAAACATTGTTTATTTTCTGTACACTCAATGCTAGATGATTTATCACAGTCTGGGATATGGCAATAGTTCGCAACAACATTGATGTTGATGCATTACATTGAACACATGATGCACCAGTAATGCCCCTAGAGCAGGGGTCGGGAACCTTTTTGGCTGGGAGAGCCTTAAAAGCCAAATATGTTTTTATGTATTTCCTTGAGAGCCATATATTTAATAAAAGTGAACGCAACTTTATGCGTGCATTTTTTATGTATAACACGTCTCCGAGTACTAACAGCGGTATCAGTGTTGCATTGAACAGGTGCTCTTTTATTAAATTAAATAAACGCTTATGTTATTTATCTCATTTATGTGCACGTTTCAGTGTTTACTGCACGGGTGTCAAACTCAAGGCAATTATATCCGGCCCGCGAGAAAATATCACATGTCTGTCATAACTGGCCCGCCGGTTTTCGTAATTAAATCAATGCATGGCACAACCACGGGAAAAGACATTTGAGGAAGTATCTAAATGTGTGAGAAATGAAACTGCTCCGGGACAAACTGACGGGACTGACGACAGATGGAGCGCCTGCGATGCCCGTTTTTGTAAAGCAAAGGGAAACACACCACAGATCTCTGGGACGAAAGTGTGGATGTGAGCTGGCCTTTTTGTGCGACATAATGAAGCATCTCACTGTTAAACCTGCAGCTTCAGGGCCGTGGGATCACGGACATGTATGATGCCGAGCTGCCTGTGGGAGACTCTGATGCAGAAGGAAACTTTGGTCACTACGTGTTTCTAACACTGACAAACATCTCCACCGCTGTGTTCCTGACCGCATTCTGCTGATAAACTGAGCTACTTTACCGACTTGGCGCGGGGAGATTGTGTGCGCGTGCGTGGCGCGGTTTCTATTTAGTTCTCCCCTCTCCTTTCTTCCGCTCTGTAGGTGTGTGCGCACGTGTGTGTGTGTCAGCTACGAAGCCCCGCCCTTCGCAAAACGGAGCGAAGGAGAGAATGTGAATGCGCAAAGTAGACAGTACAAACTGAAACGTGCACATAAATTAGATCAATAGCATAAGTGTTTAGTTTATTTAATAAAAGGGCACCTGTCAAAGTGAAAATAAATATATATTTTTAATTCGAGAAGAAAAAAAAATAACACCTTGAATTTCAGGCAGGGCGCTGGGCTCCGTTGCAGTGTTTCTAATGATAGGGGAAACACTGCAACACATGTAGTATTTTGATTGTACATTGATATCCTCTGAGCTAATGTACAATGCTCTGTTTGACAGGTTCATGTTGACAAACTACACTTCAAGCTGCACTTGAATGAGCTACAGTTGCAGGAGCAGAAGCGTCTAGTAAACATTGCCTAGTGACTAGACAATGTCTAAGACACGCTTCTGCTCCTACAACTGTGACCAATCTGGAGTGCTCACGGCATGCTAAATGCTTCTGAAGGATTTAAAAATCTCATGTAAACAGCCTGGAAATGCAGCAGTCTGTGCTTATTTGCAAGCAACTTTGGAAAGTAACCAAAGTCTTGAAGTGTTTGATAACTTCATGTGGAAGAAAATTTGATTTGGTATTTGATAGATGACTCATTTGCCATGGAGCAGGCATCTACAGTAACGGCCTTTGGAGAAACAGCATTGTTAAGGCACACCTTCCCCACCAAGTGACTTGGTAGGTGCTATCCCCATGCATACAAACACACCTCATTATCCCTGTATTGTGCAGGTGATCATAGCTTTTACAGTATGCTGCTGGTTATTATCCATCCAAGGTCATAACCACTACAATTACTCTGTCAATAAATGTCTAAAACAGCCAATGTATTCTGAGTTCATGACCATTATGCCAGAAGCTACTGGAATAATCTCTGTTGTGACCTTACAAAAAAAAAAAAGACTGTTATGACAAATTACAAACATGACAAATACACCCATATCTAAGCTGTTGATGAGAAAGTTAATTTCTCCTGCACTTCTCTGGTAACCAACACCTCCGACTTCTAAAACTTGGATGAATTGGTTAAAAGTGACAGTGTTTTACACATGTAATGTGAGTTACATATTACTGTTGTTTTCCCTTTTTATTAACAATTAACAATTATTTATTATGGAAATGCTGCTGAAACATTACACAAACTTGTCACTCTACAAGTTTATTTCTTTTAGTTTGGACCTTTTCTTTTGACCTTAAAACCATCAGAACCATAGCTTGTTTGTCAGCATGCTGACAAATACAATTACACAGCATCCTGAACAAGTCTTGTTAGAGATGAGTGTTCATGTGTTACCAACATCCTTATCAAGGTCTTGGACGTGTGAAACTTTAAGTGATTGATAAATATTTACAATTTGCAATAATCAAAACCAAGAAAAAAACAAATGGATACAAAGCTGCGTACATACTTTAGCACCGTGTGACTTCCATACACCATAACTGTACTTCCCATCAAACTGCAAGCCCTTTGTGATATAAAAATGAAGTACCGCCAAGTATACCAATATCACATTCAATATCCTGTGGATCTGTAAATGCCAAAGAGGTAATGTTTGAGATATCTCTGTGGTATTAACAGGCTACAACACCCAACTGGCTCATCCTTTCTTAGAAAGACGAGGAAAACTCTTACAAGTGGATTAAGAATTGGTTACATTTTCAGCTGCCACTGAAAAAATTCTGTTGAAATATTGTCTTGAATATTTTATTATTTGGAGCTTCTATACATTTTTGAGGCAGTTATAACTAAAGTTGTAGCAGAATTTGAAGAAGTAGACGAGGTCAGAGTGACAGAAATGTCATTGGATAATGACATTTAAGCACTGAAAGGAGAGGAAGTGTCAGGTCAAATGAAAGTCCTAAAAGAAGTGGCTTTCTAAGTTGGAAGTGAAAGTTGTAAAAGGAATTGAAGTGTCCGTAAATGTATAATCAATGAAAGACGCTGGAGGTGAAGGTGGTCCTGAATATCTAGATACAAAATATGTTTGTTAAAAACTAAAATTTGGATGATTGGTCAAAGCTTTACAACATAAACCTTGGAATTCCCCATTGCATTTGTGTGTAGCATATCAGGTGTGTTCAGACAAAACGCGTCATGTGTGTCTTTTTATTGACTTTGTATGCAATAGAATATTATCCATATTGTCTATAGAACATTAAATGCCTAGCAAACCACCATGGAAATAAAGCACATAACTTTGGAGCCAATTAAATGATACTTGCAGCACAAAAGAGAGCAGCTTTTAATGTGCTCAGCATCTAGGGAGCTCGCTATTTGTTTTTTGTCTTCTCCTCACTACTGAAGCGCTCCTTCATTAGGGAAGAAGGAATACAGTGGCAGGGCCACATACTGAGAGTTCAACTTTGTATTTTGACTGAAGTCTGTTCCACCACATCTCTCCAAGGAGGTTGTTTTCAATGGGAATATGAAAAGAGTACTGGCACAATAAAAGACCATGTAGATGCATGCATCCATATCTTCTTGCATTTACACACAACCTCACAAATACTTGACCTCCATGCCGCTAATTTCAGCCTCCTAGGGCAAAACATTGGAGAAATGTTTGTGGAGCGATTGACCAACTGACAGCAAGTTATAGAACTGCTGGTCGCACGTAATTAAATACATTTGGAAAATACTTAAATAAGCAAACTAATAAGCACACACTGATGAAGTGAGTGCACTACTTTCTGAGGAACTTCTGATTTTAGCTTTTAATTAATGACCTCTTCACTCTGTATATTCTCCTATTGTCTATGTTGTCCTTCCAGCCCTCCTCCTTCTCCTCCTCCTCCTCCTCCTCCTCCTCCTCCTCCTCCTCCGTGTATTGAATCATATTGTAAGGCAGCACTTAATTTTAAGAGCAAAAATGTATTGATCGCAATTTTGTGGAAATGGATTTTTTAACTATTTAATCCATTATTTTCATGACAATGTACTAATTTATTAAAAAATAAATTAAACATAATCAAAGATTAGTCTTTGTTGAGTGTGTGTGTTTAATGAGAACATTTTACAGTAAATAAAAAATAAAAGACACCAAAAATAACTTTTTTACTTTGCTTACTCAATTGACCTGTGCTCCAACATTTCAAATTAATTAATTCCTGCCGTTCTTTCCCCTTAAAATGTTTAAATCAATTCCCGCTACAGAACTCTTCATCTATTTTAGTAACAATAACACAATGTCATGGTTCTTGTGAGGAAAGTCATGTGAAAGAAATTAGCAGTGACATGCCTCCTCTTTTCTAACAAAGTCTTTGGAAACAATGATCCACTTTACAGTGAAACAGTGTTTGTCCTGTCTTTTCTCATATGAGATGTCTTCATCTCTCAGGGGAGGGATATTTTCACAGTGACACTGGGGGTGGTGGGAGAGTGGAGGGGGTGGAGGATGAAGTGATCCTTCCTGCTGAAAAAGGGACAGCTTGCTTATAATTGCTGGAAAATGTCACCACAGTTGATTACCAGTGATTTGCACAACTGCAAAGGGAATCCAAATAAAAAGTAGAGTTGATGAGTGCATATTTAATGAGGTTCATGCATACTAATGCAGGCATCTCATTCCGCTCTATTTCCTCACATAAACACATGCAAATTCATGGTACAAGTCAGTGGAAATATAGAAAGTCATCCTAATGAATGAAATACAGATATAAGCTGTCATTATCTCAGTTAAGTGGTCAAGGTAGATTTACGTTGGTTTTGTACTTCCAGGTGTCATGTCAAATGTCCACACCTGATTCTGCATGCCTTAAAAACAGCAATAATTGCATTTTAAAGTCTATATGTGCTTATTAGAAATGCTCTACTTGACATACAGAAGCAGGTTTACATTGAGTGTGCAGCTTATAGATTCAAATGTAAAAATAAATAGGTCATGGATGGAACATGTGTATGGACTTCTCCTTTAGAAATGATCGTTTCATGGGTGTGGATAGGTGTTTCTGGTTGTAGTGATTGAACCAATACATACAAAACTGAAAGAAAAAGACAAATCTATTTAATTAATATTTGCCTGAAGCAAGAAAATGAATTATACTGTAGTAATTCCTTATACTAAGATTTTTCATTTTCATTTTCAAATTGTCAAATAGAAGGCTACTCTTGCTGAGCATTTATTAAGCTTCCTGGTAATACAACAAATGATGAGTAGATTAGTGGTTTCAAATCTTGGAAGTGAGGATAAAAATGGAGCTCAATTTGTATGCTAGTGTTTGCACTGAGACTTTGCCGGCCTAGCTGTAGGGGACCAGGATCCCTTCTGAGAGCCTAATGAAACAGCTTCTTTCTTTGAGAGACACACAAACATGTCACGTTAAGACAAATCCTGCTTGGCCTGCATAGTGAAGGACACACACACACACAACGTCACCTGTCAGAGGTACATCAAATGATTCTAGTCACGACGAGCATATGGGCTTACGATTCTGCTTACAGCCTGTAGCCTATAGTAATGAGTAACATACATGCGCGCACATATTGACAGTAATCAATGTTAATGTAAGCCACATTGGTTTCAGGCTTCTAACAATGTTAGACACACACAGTCGATGCTGTAATTTGATGTACAGGGCCTAAGTTGGTAGTCCATTTCCGTGATACTTGTCCCTCTAAGCACAACGTTGTCTACAACTAGCTGTTGACCTGCCATGCTTTATTTCACATGCACCTGTTTGGATTCACCAATATGTAAATCTTCCCGACTCTGAGGGTCCATCAGCATCTGCTGGGTGCCAGGCAGGGAATACAGATGCGGGCAGATAGATATTTAGGAAGGCTCCTCACGTCTGCCTACTGAGAAGCAGCACAACGACTTGGCCACAGCAGCTCCGACACTCCCATTCTTCAACTGGATTGATTTTCACCAACCACTGACAATCTGACTCATCAATATTCAGAATCGCACTGCCCTAAAATAGCAACAACCTCAGGATTTTAACTCTGTAAGTGGAGTGCTGTGATTAGGATCACGAATAAGGAAGAGGGAGCCAGATCTATTGGCTGTGCTGTTAAAAGAGAATAATCAAAGTGATTAATATTCTGTTTTTTTAGAATTTTGCTGCCATCTCAAACACATTCTAATTACACTAGAATCTGCTTGTCTGTTAGAATAGATACAGTACTGTACATTATATAAGGGATAATGGTTATGGCCTTTGGGTCGTCCATTAATTCCTGAAAATGGACAGCATGAAGGGCATTACCCCGTTTATACTATGATCGCACGCCAAAGAAAAAAAAGACCATTCATTTACATTTTCATGCACTTTGCAATCAAAATCTATATTTTTTGACAAGCCATAACTCATCCTGGCAATACCTGAGGGTTCGCCAATACCTAGAACAATCATTATAATCTCATAAGGTTCTTATGCAATGGAAACTAGTCTGCTGGACTCATCAAAACCATTTGGCTCAGCTTTTAGCCAGAAATTAATGCTATGCTAACAAGATTTAAAGTCAATAACATTGCATACGGTTGACAAACAGTAAATATAATTTGATAGTATATACAACAACACTAGGTAGCTATCCAGCCACGTCATTGTCCTCGTTTCTATGAAAGAGGAAGAAAACAAACATCTAGGGTGAAGAAGAAGGGTGATACACGAAGATGTAACTAGAGAGATGACAAGATTCAGGATCTTCTCAACAGACACATTCAAGGAACGGCAAGAGACTTGGTTGTTTATGAGCAAATTACGAACGGGCTAAGTGACGCAATGTAATCCACGTCAAATTGTGCGTCCTGTCGGCTCTCCCTAGGTGCCACCCCTCGCCTAAACTAAACAGAGTAATTCAAGTATTCTCTGGATATTGTTCGGAGTTCATTTCAGAAAACGGCTGATTTGGGATTGGGTACAGTTGGGGTGGTATGTCTAGTTATTTCATTGATGGCTTGGGCTTTATATTCCATTTGTTCACCTTTCACTTCTGGTTTTACGGTTTTGCTATTCATCACTTGGTCCATGATTTTTGGTATGTCTTGTAACAATAAATTGTTATTTTGTAAAGTACTTTTGTATGTTGCTAGTATTTCTACTTTACATCAGGCTGGGTTACTGGGCTACTTACAGTATAACTCTCAGTCCATTATGCAAAATAAGTGGGAGGAGCTCATCTGTTTTGTTGCTTCATAGTTTCAATTGTAAGGATTGCATCATCATGCAATTGCAGACATAATGACACAGCATCTCAAACAGAGATCTTTTCTTTGTCTTGAATGCTGCCAACAATACAACTCATGTGCTGCTGTATTACATTCCTCAAAAAAATGTTGAATTCATCCCGTCAAAATATTTAAGTTTGAGAGACTACAAGAAGAATGGAAATCTGCAGTCAATGCAAGGAACGTTAAAGCTAGAATGGCAGCATGTGGTATATGATGTTTAGTGTAATTCTTCCTGAATATCCCTGTGTCTTCTCTTCATTCTCTACCTGGCTGTGGTGCAAGCATCATATTGAAATGAAAAGGATTTAAAATAATCGTGCACAGCATTAAGTGCAGTCAGTAACATGTCAGTAAAATCCATATAAACAATGGATTGTTTTCTCCTCAGTCAGTTATTTCATGGGGCCACTTTTCACCTGTCTCACTTTAACCCTGAAGAGCTGGAGACACAATGGCCTCCTGCATCCCCAACCTCTACTCGCAACTTTGGTGACATCTACATCTAAATGATGAATAATAAACCCCCCTACAGTGCAGAGGAAAGGAAAATAAGAGTTTCTAATGAGTTCAGGTTCATTGCACACAATGAGGCTTGTGTTTTTCTTAATTAGAGTGATTGTAGCCAACATCACATCCTGCTGCAGGCTTAATTTGACCATTAAGAGTCTAAGATAGAAGCCAAACTGTTTAGCATAATCGCACTTGTATGATGACCAATGACAATCTTGTGTGTAATGACTCAAATTGATTGTATTTGTTGTAATTAGTAACCTTATAATGGATACAGATTTTTTACAAAACCTATTGTTCCCTTTTCTTCAGTTTTCTCCATTGCCCTTATAACAGCTGATGTCCAAAATTCAATGTGGTACCTATTTTATTTGTGTAGGTTATTCAACAACCCACCTCTGGCAATTACTATTTTCTATAAGAGTTTTTTCCTGGGCATCTTATCCGTCGGAATTAATACATTTCCTGCAGGACCTTGGTATGAGAACTGCTGCCTATGAGTAATGATTCTCAGCGTTAGTTTAGGAGTGGGGCATGTACATACCTCCTACTTCGAGTAAACTGCCTCCACAGTTGTCGCAGCTTAGTACATACTGTACTGACAGCTCAATATTGGTTAACAATTGTTCACATGGCAGCTATGTGCGTATAATATAGTTCAAATGAAAAATTTTGTAACTTTCTTTTTTCTCTTTAAGGGATTTATATCAAAGTCAAATTGGGCAACGCATGATCCACAAAGAGCATGTAAGCTTTTGAATAGGATCTGTTTAAATCTCCATAATCCTTGACACCAAAATTAAACTGCACTGTTTGATCGTTGAAGACACACTCCCCTCAAGCCTCTCCTCCCACTTCAGTAAAACAGGCAGGCAAGCACAAGGAAAGTAAAATAAAAAGTAAAATCCTTCTAGTTTTATTGTCACAGACCTGTTACTTTTGAGCGATGTATAGTACTTCCAGCTAAATGTGTCTATGCTTCTTCCTTCCATATGTGTGTTTTAACAGCAGTGGCTCAGAACGATCTGTTTGTGTCACACAGAATCTTTCCTCCAAACTCCAAGGAGTGTACGAACCTCTACAAGCGACGGCATAGTGGATGGAAATCGTAGTCATAATCAATTATTCAAGGAGAAATGAAGACTTCATGTTTGTACTAGTTTCTACAGAGACAGTTGCACTAACCGCCTCATCCTTTACACTCTTATAAACGTTCTAAACAATCATATAATTATCACCTATTTCTAATAAAAACAGTCCTTTTCTTTTAAAGAGCATCTCCGGGATGCATTTGAAGGTAGTAGGTAAGGAATTTTCACAGCTACACTGTATAAATGTAATTTCCCAGGTAGGTACATTATACGTACAGAGATCCCCTGTGGCCTAGTTTTCATAAAAAGGTGCGATTCAAAGACAGATACAGTAAACGTTCTAGTCATTCTTCAGATGGTCACTTGATACACGAATGGAGTGATTAATACATAATTTATTTTCCTAAAATTAGGTAGAGGGGGGGGGTGCACAGCATGATCCCCAATCTTTCATTTTGACAAGCCAATTAGTTGTGTGGTTATGTACCATCACAGTGTTGTTTATGGCATGGTGTTCATGAATAAATGAAAGGGCTTAAGCTTCTGTTTTGACCATGGAATACAACAGTTTTTTTCAATCAGTTGGTGTACTTCCTGATTTCCTACAAGTTTATATGTTATAAATAATATATGTCTAATGTCAAGGTAAGTGATGGAAATGTCAACTTGGTGTATAATAGATATTTTCCCACATTTTTTAATGTGTCGTAGGACTGTAAACATCCATTAATATTCATTATAAAGCTCCATTATGTTTTGGACTACCACGTTATGACAGTCTAATAGGATTTTTTTTGTTTATCCTTAATTTAGTTCCAAGGCCTGGTCAAATCAGCATTTTTAACATCTTCCTTCTAATGGAATCGCCACAATCAGAGGATTGTCTCGTGATTGCAAAGTGAATTTTCTATGTCTAGTTCAAATTAGGTAAACTTTTTTGTGTCGTGGACCAACAGCGAGCTATCTTTTACAAAAGATTGTACCGTTATAGACCACATAAGCTAACGGGTCGCTTAGTTTACGAATGTGTCAGCTTTCGCAGAGGCAATGCATTGAGCAAGCTTTTTCTTCCCAAATACAAACTAAAGTCTTTATTAAGATACAAATATGTACAATCCCCAGAACAAAATGCCAGGGCACAGACAATACAGAAAAGAGCTTGTTAGGACAAATTGTGATAGCAGTAAGCTCACCAAATACTTTGCAAATGAAATTTGCTATGTCACTTTCTGGTGTGACCAGAGGGGTGTATATGTGTGTCCGTGTATGTTCTTCTTCTTTTTAAATGTTTAAATGGTCAGTGATGGCTCAGAGTTAATGTATACAACAATCTCAGTTGCAAAAAATAGTTGGCTACAGGTGTTTATAGAGGCGATGTAATGATGTGTGTGTGTGTGTGTGTGTGTGTGTGTGTGTGTGTGTGTGTGTGTGTGTGTGTGTGTGTGTGTGTGTGTGTGTGTGTTTTGGTAGACCATACATTTGTTCATAGTGAGTTTAAGAGTGACTTGCTTTTTTTTTGCTCTATCAGGGGGCTGCTCTTATCTCCGTGGCCCAGAGGCCACAGGACTTATCAGGCAAACATTCATTCATGCAGGTCACTGCCAGAACCCAGAGCCCCTCCATGACAGCTGGGCTATGGCTCCCATACAAACCTCCGTACCCAGGTTTGTACTCAGAAAAAAAGTCAAATATTGACTCTTTTCCACAGAACAAACTTCAGAGGAAGTTTCTCTGGTGGCTGCTGTGTAGGACCACAAGCTCGCCGAGCCACAGGATACTGTATCTCCAGCTTCCAGAGAGACGAGGAAGTCTCTCTTGCTCTGTGCCTCTAGGCCTCACTAGCCCTTTGAACACATGCCATTATATTAACAGTATTCAGAAAGCCTCTTTTGTGGGCTCATTTTGAATATTGCTTGTTATGCACACACCAGTGCACTGCAACATATAATGGATAGGGTTTATGCCATGTAACATGAAAGTGGCTGACCTGTCAATATGGAAATGCCATAACAAGTCATTAAGAAAGCAGTTCAACATTTTGTGAGATACCCTTATTAGCTATTTTGCCCGAGAGTTAGATAAGAAGATTAATACCACTGTCATGTCTGTACATTTAATAAGAAGCTGGAGCCAGCAGCTGGTTAGCTTAGCATAAAGTCTGGAAAAAAGGGGAAACAGCTAGCCTGGCTCTGTCCAAAGATAACAACATCTGCCTGCAAGCACCGCACTAATTAACACATTATCTCTTGTTTGGTTAATCTTAAAAATTAAGTGTAAAAAAAAAACACGATTTCTTGGCCTAATTCCAAGAAACCAGCTCAGACTCCAGGTTACTGCTGCCAGCGAAGAAATAGTTGTTTTTGCAGGAACTAATGGAAAATTAGCTACAACATGTTAATTAGTGAGCTTTAGAGGTGGTAGGTGGTTACGTTGAGTTAGAACTACGCTATCTGACCCTGTATCGAGTCTTTATGCCTAGTTAGGCTAACTAGCTACTGGCAGTAGCTCTATATTTACTGTACGGACATGAGAGCGCTATTGATCTTCTCATCCAGCTCTCAGCAAGAAAGCTAATATGAGTATTTTCCAAATGTTTAACTTTTTAACTAGCTTGCAGTATACGGTAAAAATACAGAGGGGCTTAAAAGAGGCGTTTTCCTTAGCTTTCGTGAAATAAACATATTACAAATGGGTCAGTTCAGGCATTCTCTTACAGATTATAGAGATGCCCAAAAATAAATACTACACAAATGTAGCTGACAGTCAATGTTGATCTTTTGCTGTCTATTGATGTTGCACACTGTTATTGTGCTCGACCTGTGGGATTCCACTGAAAACATTTCAAGCAGACATCTAAGATAGAAAAATAAACCAATGATTTCTTTATATTTATTTCCACGGAGAATAGTGCAATTGAGAGAGAGAGAGAGCAAGCAGTAGGAAGATGGTGCTTTAGCGTGCATTCAATCCAACTCTGACTCAGACTGGCTACAAATAGATTAAACTAGATTAAACGGAAAATGGCAGGACAGAACGTTTAACTCCCTATTTGACAGGCAGTGGGCAGTGGACTTAACAAAATAAAAGCCAATTTACAGAATCCCACTGCTGGGCTCCACAAGGAGAATTACTGAATGACCTCCGCACATATGCCGCAATTTGTGTCAATGCCAACTTCCTCTTGTCATTTTCTCTTTAACAGCAGAATACAACTATCCACAAAATCCAAGCAGCAGATGCTCCGATGTATGCCTCTACTGAAGGAGGGGAGCAGATAGCTATTTGGAGGGATCTATTCACCCAGGTCGTTAAAGACGGCCACCTAAAGAGAGATAGGCCCCCCGATAGCATTGTGTCTGCTTTAGCAGAGGCAATGAACCAAGCTGAATTTCATCAGCAAAGAGACAGTGGCATGGGAAAGGAAACAATAAAAAAAAAAAAAAAGTACTGAGCACACAACAGCAAACTTTTCCAATCAATGCACTTTCTCATGGAGTCGGGGTGAAATTAATTCTCGCCTGAAGGGCTATTGTAGTGGGGAGGTTCACTGGAGAGTAAGAGCTGTTGACAAATACCCAGGTCAGGAGGATGGGGGAAAATAGGGGATGAAAGAGAAGGAGTGAGGGCAGACAACAGAGGGAAGGCTTGTGGAGAATGCGACAGCAGGAGGAAGGAGAGGACGCAGAGAGAGAGAGAGAGAGAGAGAGAGAGAGAGAGAGTCAGAAGTGAGAGAAAGAGCAATCAAGAGGGAGGTAAGGGTGTTGAAGCTCTCTCGAAGCCTAATGACAGTGTAGCGTCACCAGGACCTCCCTGACACGACTTAAGCCCTCACTTCCACTTAGCATAGACGTTTCCCTCCGAGCAGCGACAGTTGCATGTCTCACCCTAATTATTCCGCTGTCCTCCTGCAAGCCTCACTCTGCTTGTCTATTCACAGGTCTCACCCTGCTGTCCTATTCTCCCTCCTTCTCTCCGCTGCCCTTTCAATACCTCCTTAGGACTCCCGAAAAGTCAGAACTCTTCATTTTCGTAGATTACGTCTGAATTTTAAAAAGGTCTCTGTTGAATGAGCCAATATGTAATAGGTTGAATCTGTTGCCACTATAGATGTGTTTGTTTTAGAGACCTTGTGTATTTCTAAATGTCTCTAAGTAGCAGTCAAGATGCCAACACTATTTGTTTGGATTCATTAGTGAGGCAGAATACATATAAAGGATTATCTTAGTGGATTGTTTTTATAGACTCTTCCACTAATAACTTTTTACTGTTTCTTTTTACTATATTGCTTAGCATAATTAACTGGTTTCTTTATAAGCATTATTCATAACAGACTCTCTGAGCGTGCGTAATGACATAAAAGAGTCGAAACAGAAAGGATGTCTTTACTTTTAGTGAGAACATTCAGCCAGTCCCCAAGTGAGACCGAAGGCCTCGTGGTATTAGCCAACCTTTTCATTAGCAGAACTAAAAGGTTGTGAAGCCAAGCAAGAAACCTGAAGAAAAAAGGTAGGAACGTATAGTATAGGAAACTAAGGTTAGGCAATGGGGTGGGAGTTTAAAGGGGTACACCAGCAATTTAATTTTACACATCTATATAAATAAATGAAAGAGGAATTGTCAAAATTGATATTTGAACAAAATATGTATTTCCTAATATTGGTCAAGCTCTCAAAACACTACATTTCCCACAATGCAGACTATTTGTTTGTGAGACCCTACCTGATAAGTAACCCCCGCATCTTTCATTCTCTATACGGCAAGCATTCTTCAAGCCCTGATGATAAACCTAATAAAGTTCTCAGAAGAGTCACAGCAGACATATAACCTTTCCCCAGACTTTATACTGCCAACAACGATGAACACAATTGATGGACTGTCCCTTTAAGGAGATGATATTACTATCTTTGCATATTTTACAGCACAGCATCTTAAAGTTTTATTTCGGAGTCTCACACATAATTCTTTAATCACAGCTTGATGAGAGGCAATTCACTTGACAGACAACACTTTTCCATCATCTGCCAGCTTCTTAATTTTTAGACTTTGAACAGATTGTGTTGCTGCAGTGCTTCTACCCCTATGCCACATGGACGTAAATAATGGATGTTTGAAAAGTCATTACAGCACTCTAGGATGCCAAGCAGGTTACTGAATGTAAACAGCAGAAACTCATTGCGTTCTTGCAAACCACGAGGGAAAGAGATGACTTATCTGTCATTTTATTCAACATAATTTAGCCTTATTATTTAACTACTAAAATGTATCTCCAAAGAAATAGTAAGAAGTCGGGTAAATTGTGAGTGTTCAGGGAAAATATTCAGATTAACTAAGTGTTACAAAAGATGGACAGGAAATGAAAAATTAAAATTAAAATGGACTTTTGACCTAGAGTCGTCAAGCATTATGTTTTTCTGTTAATCACTATCTTACAGGATCATCCAAAACCAAAAATGTTATTGTGCATCGAGACTTTAATATATATTACAATATATAAACTCATAATCATGACTATGTACTAGTACATCGTCACTACATTTTCAGCTTGTAAGTCAGTGTGTGTGTGTCATCATGGAAAAATGTGATCGTGGAGACTCTTACTGTAGCGGGAACTACCGCAGAAATAGTTTTGAGTCATTTTCCAGGTGCTTATTTTTCAGTCCGTCTAATAGATTTATGCCCCTACTTTATGCCCAATGTCCTGATTTGGCATCACATAACAATACAGATGTGTAGTTGTGATCAAAATGAAGGCTGAGTTTGAAGATGATGTGGTCTGAGCAAGGGCGCTGGATGTAGGGGGGTTGGAAGTGGGGCCACTTTAGGCCCCTGACCCCATTTGGTGTTGTGGCTGGAACGATCCAATCACAAGATGGTCTCGAGTTTTAATTTGGAATAATTTGTTTCTGATGACTCAAACCATTTATTTCTATCTACCTCTATTATTAAATGTTCCTCATTCCTCTCCATTGTACCATCCTCTTAGTGTCTTAATGATCACATTTTTCACCTTTATCCCTTATTTCCATTTTCTTTATTTCCATATATTTCCCAGCATCTAGTCTGCTCTTCTGGTAAATATAATTCTCTACCTTGTTGTTCTCTCAGGTTCCAGGCGTTCATTGACTACTGTTGGTGAGACTCAATTAAAGCAAAGGGGAGGGGGAATAAGATTAACAACACACACACTTTTACCCACAAAGCCCAGAGGGCTCAATTTATCTTGAGAATGTGCATCTTTAAAAAAAAAAACTGTGATTGACACTTCTAACCTTCATTGCGATGTAATCTTCATCTTTAGCACTCAGAGATCTAATTAATTAGGGGGAATCTCATTTCCTCACTAATGCAACTGGACAGAGGCATGATAGAAGAGGGAGGAGGAGGAGGAGGAGGAGGAGGAGGAGGAGGAGGAGGAGGAGGAGGAGAGGAAGGATCGAAATGGAGGGGGGAAAGGAGAGGAACCGTATTTCATCAATGCCTCTGAACGGTGTCCACCTTGTTCATTTCAGGGAAGAACAAGAGAGCGTGAGGTGGGTAGGGTTCACACCAACTACACTGTATTGATTACCGCTGCCAGAACTCTGGCTACTGGCCATCACATAAGGAGACGCTGCAGTAACACTCTTTATAATGGGATCTCTTGGTAATGTACTGAAGTGTTTCACTTTCTTTTCTGAACTTCTTTTCTGCGTAATCATCGACAGTATGCGTGTGATAGTGTTATTGGTTTTGTCATCTTGCTGCACTACAAAGTGTATAAATTTAACTACTTTACAAGTTATTCACGGTAATCTCGAGTGACTTAAACAGACACATAAATTGAAAGGCAAGGCAGTGTATGCATGTACCTTAACCATGATTAAACTTGTGTAAGACTTGTTTTACTGTAGCACATTCACTGTCTGAACAGATAGTGTTTGTGAAAGAGCTGTTCTTGAGTAGCATTCACTTTTAAGCAGCTTAAGTATTCAACAAATCTGGGTGGTGCATAAACTGATGATATATTTTTCTATGAGAAAGAAGTAGGAGATGTCATTTTAATAAATTTAATTTTTTGTGCATAAAACATTATCAGACAAACTATTATTAAAAGCAGAGTAGGCTTAAATGTCAGGAGGGGGATTAATTAAACATGCAATACATTATATGTTAAAGGACCTACGAAATGATAAACATGAATTTCTACTGATGATAGTAAATGCTATTTATTTATGACACAATGATCGCAGTATTTAATAAATCATGATTTAGTATGTCGACCACCGATGTTTACATTGCTGCTACCGGAAACACCCGACTGTTCTGATGTCACAAGTAGAATACACATACAGCACGGCAGGAGCGGCAGACGTGGCGATGTCGGACTCGGATATTTCGACAGAATCGAGTGACAGTGAGTCGTCAATAGACTCGTTGCACCTTCAAGAAGAGGAGTTTGTTGAAGAGGATGCCGGTATCGTGGATTTAGACCATGCGGGCGAGTTTAACGTGGTGGAAACAGAGCAGCGCGAGACACAGTATTCAAGATGGAGACACAGACGGGAGCGAACATGCGGATGATGGTGACGGTGATTCTGGATTTGGCGGAGATCCTGTGAGGACAACAGGACACAGGACAGGTATATACATTTGACTATAGTTCATAGAACTTCTCAATAAATAGTAAATACATCATAATAAAACGTAACATTATCCTCGATCGTAAATAGATCGATAGCTATCCTATATCGAGTCGATAGCTTGGTTTCCTTGAATTGTTATGAACCCGACTAGCAAATTGCTCGATCGCTAAATATTCAATTATTTCTTTACTTGGACACATCGACATCTGTAAAGCTTGATAACTTGATTCTTTCTCGAAGTTTCTGCGGTTGAGGTTCCATCGTTATGTCTGATGTCAAACGTCATATATTACGAGGCTGTATATAAAGCATTAGCTATTAGCTAACAAACAGACCGGAGGACAGCGCTGTTTGATAAAGTATAGTCTGCCTACTGACTGTCTCACGGCTGCCTATAGTAGCCGGAACACTTACCAGATGTTCATGGAAGTTACGATGTCGTTAATATTGGCCTTTTTTCTGGATATTGCATATTGTGTACATGTCCTTACCACTCTTCTTTTGTACATTTAGGTGTACATGTGAAAACTGTACAATTATGGAAGCAATTGAAGAGCTGCTGCCAAGAAAAGGATGTCATGGAGGAATTCAATGAATATGAGGGACATGGTGCAAACATAACCTGCATAACCGATCACCCAGGATTCAAATCAAAGTGTATGGATGTTTGGGTGTTGCAGACAGCCTACCAAAGGTATTCGAAGAGGGACAGACAACAAGCAGGTGATCAGCCACGTAATGAAGAAGTTACTTGTGTAATGTGTAGAGCTCAGAAACGTTGATGTATTTTTGGGAAGTCGAATGGTCACTCTGGCAAAGTTACAGAATAGATAAATAAGCAATAAGGTTGAAGTGATTACCATTGACATGTATTATCTTGTAAGTTACAGAATGTATCACTATGTGGCATACCGCCGGTGAGATTCTGCTGGGGAATACTTGGTAAGAACCACAGAATGCCATCATGTGCCATTCAAAAGATCTGTGCTACGTTTCCATCTGACAACTACACGTCGTTCAACGTATTCTCCTCACCTGGTTTCCACAGCCCATCTCCTCACCTGCTTCTCATTGCCTCATTAGTTCTCTCAGAGGATATATACCAGTTCTCTCCCACTTGTTCCCTGCCAGATTGTCTTGTGTTTTCCTGCCAAGCGCTCCAGCGATCGTCTAGTTTACCTGTTTAGTTTTCCTGACCTGCCTGTTTTGACCCTGCCTGCCTGTTTCTGGACTCCGATTCTTCTGCCTGCTCCTTACTGGATTTGTTTGCCTTTTGGACTGATTTACTGGTTTTGATCCTGCCTGGATTACTGAGTTAAATTAACTATATTGTATTCTGCCTGTCTCTGTGTCGTGCTTTTGGGTTCAGTTCTGTCGGTTCCAGCTAACCTTACAGTGGAGGGGGATCCGTCTGCACAGCAATTTCTTTCTGACATGTCTGAAATGTACAAAACACAACTTTACTAATAAATCTTTCAAACCAGCTTGAAATTGTATTGCATGTTTATACATGTCTGCTTAAAGAAAATATCTAATAACATTCATAATAAAAGATGTGGTTGAATTGATTGAGAGAGCAATGATATCAAATTAAACTAATATATGAATTATGTACATGCATGTGGTGATTGTATTTTTAACACGTGAGCAGGTCTACTGGTACTACAACTGTAATGTACAGATGACGTATAGTCTGTATACTTACTGGTGTACACACAGCTTCCTCCCCAGTGTGGTTGTCCAATAGATGGTCGCTGATCATACAGGTATCCTCAGTTTTGTCGGTTTCATCGACGCACTTGTCTTGTCCTTAAACGCGACATTTTATCATCTTTTGGCCACAGAAAGCTAGATTTGGAGACGGCTCCACATCCCCATACAACACATCGCTTCACAATTATCCTTGACGATCGATTGTTGTCCGTTCTTTCTCGTAATAATTGACATCAGTCTTTGCTGGACGCTTCAACGCAGACAAACACTGGCGGCTGTATTCTACTTGTGACGTCATCGCCCGAACATTGCCGATGTGGATGCTCTCCGGCGCAGTGATCGATTGTTGTTAGCGGAAGTCATTTTTATGCTGTTATGATCAGTGATTTATTACAAATACATCAATATTAAAAATATATATATGGCACATTTCGCAATAGATATGCAACTTCTATCATATATCAAGCCCAATAACACTGACGAAATATCATTTAGGTAGGCTCTTTAATGAAAAGTCTTCAACATAAAGTGAATCACCTTGTATGTGAACATACAATATAATCTACATTCATCCGTCAATCCATATTAAAATCCTGTATTCACCATCGAAGTAATGTGGTTTCACAATAAAAGTCCTCACAAATAAATGTTTCTTTGTGTAATTTATCATACTGAACTCTTCCAGATGATCTCCATTGTTAATATATTCCCCATAATTTCAGCAGCCGGTAAGAAATATTTCAGATATTGAGGGCACTGGAGACCAACAACACACACAAACAGGTAAACACACACAGGCAAACAAGCACACACTTTATGCATTAGCTAAATTAAAGCAGAAACAACTATGAATCTCAAAAGATCATTATGTTAATCATCAGCAAAACTATCAATTTAGGGAGTGAAAACGAGCTGCCGCCCTCCCTTCACAACATCAGCCACTCCATACAGGATGCAACAGGGTATAGAAAAATATTCTATATCTCCTTTTTCCAAGGGTAAATAGACCTATGAATACCTTTCACACTACTTGTAGTCCACACTGGTAGTAGTTCATGTGTGTACTGTCGGTCTTGATGCTCTCAGTTCTTGCAGATATACACTTAAATTACTATCACACAACGCTGAAGCTTGTGGCTACAGATATGGTTGAAAAAACATTTCGCTGGGCGGTGAATACAAAGTGCTTTGGCTTCTTTGTTGATGCTATGAATAAAATCACTTTGCTGTTTGCTAAAAATTGTTCTCCATCCTGCCACTTTCTCTGTCCCATGAACCTTCCCCAGTCTCACTTCTCAATTAAGCCGCCGACTAGAGCCAGCATCTCTTAGCAGATATTCCAGCGGCACTTCACTCCCTCTCTGATTGTTGGTCATTCTTGCCTCACAGGCTCTGCTGTACCTCTTCACACTGGCTTTCCATGCCTTTTCTCCTTATCCACTCCGAACCTTCTGGGCCTTCTACCTCTGTTCATACTCGCCTGCATCTCTCTCTGCCCCGCTCATCTACTCGCACCTTTCCAATCTCCAGATCATAATAGGGGAATGAAAGGGAGTTTATAAATTGAGGTGCACATCAGATCCGCTGTAATGCAATCTTATCAATGTGTTCCCTGTGCTGTATTATTTGCATATAAATGGCATAATATAATAACTCTCTCCGGCCTCTACCTGGGAGTAGTAAATATCTTTCTGTCTGCTTTGTCTCGTTGCTGTGACACGAGGAAACGAGACGCTAATTGAAGAGAGGAAAGCATCTTTATGTGACGACTGACATTCAATTATGTTTGGGGGGATCAGATTAGGTGGTGCCCCCAGAAATGTTTGAAAACAACATTTTGCAGAGCGGCAACTCTGAAGTCAGCCGAGGATGTAATTTGAATGGCTGTTTGAGGCCCGCGCTGAATGGCGCTGCTCTGAATGGAATCACTATGCTATGACCTGCAAGTAATTGGATGTCCAGAGTGAAGTGTTGACAGAGGAGCGGAGGCGAAGCTGACAGAAACAAAAAAGCGCGATAGACAGTGAGGGAGGGAGACAAAGGGAAAATAACACAAAATGAAAATAAGTGAGAAAACAATGCAATGAACAGGCACGATGAGGGGAGCAATAAAGGGGGGGGATCACAACAATGAAAATGGAGAAAGATAAATTCCGCTTGGAACCTGCCAGAGCTGTCATTCACCACAGCGCACAGGCTTGTAGCCACTCTGGCCACCGAGCCAAATAAGCCATTAGACAGAAAGCTTTCTTATCAGGCAAACACTGTCAGGAAGCACACTGCCAAGGTTGCAACAAACATACTCCGGGTCACTTTACTTACAGCCACCATTACATACGATACTGCTGATCAGAGATAATTGCGTACATTCATCCATCTACTCATCACTCTAGATTTGTACTAGTTAAGAATTTAAGTAAATGCATTTACAGTGCATGCGATAGGAAAGTCAATCCATGATATACACAACACAAAGATTTGCTGACAGATAATGCACGTGCCTCAGCAAAGGATACAACCAACCCTGTCAACAGAGATTATTTTTAACGTATACAGTTAAACAGGCTGCATATGCAACGGACGCAGACTGAAGAATAGCGCAGGTGAAAATCTTTTCCCAATAATGATTAAGAACTAATATTCTGTTTGAAATTACTTTCAGGAAAAAAACAAAACATGTTGCTGTACCAAATTGGTTGTTAAAATGAGGTTCTTAAGAAAAAAATAAAGAAAGATTTAACAAGCACTCACTCCACATATCTTTAGATGGAGGCGGGGTTAAAACATCTAAAAATTAAATGGAAAGTTGCGATTTTACCTACTTGAATATAAACATCACGATTCCTCCATGCACACACACACACACACACACACACACACACACACACACACACACACACACACACACACACACACACACACACACACACACACACACGCACTCCATTTTATCTCCATGTAATTCACCTTTGTCGAACAGGAAAGGGGATGGAGGGGTCGGACGACTCCATCGATTGGCTATCCTTAGCAGTGACAGCTCCCAGATTGGCCAGAGAGCATTAGAGAGTCAGAAAGTCACACTGCCATTAGCAGTCTGTCCTCTCTGGTTACAGCCTGCCTGCACACGGACACTCCATACACTGAAATAGATGTGTGTGTGTGTGTGTGTGTGTGTGTGTGTGTGTGTGTGTGTGTGCGCGCGTGCATGTGTGTGCACCGACAGATGTCTGTGTCTGTGTGCATGTCTAGGAAATGTGATCACTCTATCACAGTAGCTTTAAATATATTCTGCATGAAGTTCAGACCAATAACCTTAGCTCTCCCCTTTCATTTTTCTTATTTAGTGTGTGTTATTACCTCCCAGTACACCCCATCCTTGGCTCTACATTACAATAGTAATTCCACATCTTTGTGTGTGTGCGTGTGTGTGCTGGTATATTTGCATTCATCATGTCGTCAGGACAGTATAAATCACAATATATGAATGTAAAGACCACAGAATATGTTTTGTAAATGTGTTCGTGTGAAGATTCCTGCAGGTTAGAAGTTACTATAGGCCTACAGCTCATAATGAATGAATCGCGTGAGTAGGCCTGAACGCATTCAGAGTAACCTTATTATTTTGTAGACTAGAGGGAAATGTACCATGCTCTCTGCCTGCCAGCCTCCATCGTCCCTGCTCTCCTCACTCCTTTTCGGATTCACATATCCACTCCTCCATTTCACAAGCCTCTGCGAGGTGGTGCATGAAGCCATAGTTGATTGACGAAACTAGGGTTTGAATAATATATCAGCCAGCTGAGATATTAGAGATTATGTTTTCTGTGGGTTTTGTGAGTTCTGTGTTCTGTGTGTGACAAAAGGGAATACGGTACTGAGGTGGTTTTCTTGCTGGGTTTGGCTCCTGGCACTCCGGGGATGAGTCAGCTAATAAAACCACTAGCTAGCTAACCAAGCTAACTAGTTAACGGCAGCCAGCTAAAGTTAGCAGCAGTTATTTTTAGCAACAGACTGGCGGTTACTTTTTACGCTGTCAAACTGGCCTCATAACATTTGATGACATCTTAATGACATGTCCAAATTCTACAACTTTACTTGAGGTAAAGAGAATTATGCATTACACGGTTAGAAAAACATTTGACAGTGTAATAAAACGTTATGATATCTTTATACTTTAATAAATTAACACTTACAGCTAAATGGTTTCATTAAGTTTGATCATTAGGCCTGCTATGACATGTTTATGCGTTATGTTGTTTTGACAAAGACATTTCATTCAATGTCAACTTTGCATTAAACATGGAATCATTTGCTGGATGACACCTAATGACAACAGTCAATTAATAAAGATTGATTCATATTCATGACAGGTGTCAGTCTTGTGCACACCCCTTCAAATGAAGTGTTACCAGAGAGTTCAACCCTTTTCATTCTCAGTACTAGTCAAATGTATTTCCTTTTAGACCTAAGCAGAAACATGTTAGTAAATTGAATACTAGAAACCATCTGCTTCTTACTGTATATTATCTTCTCTGATCTGATTAAACATTTTTATACATATAGTTGAATAATTTAAATTCCAGTGCGTGCAGTATGATCAAGTGTTTCCATGTGGTAGCTACACTGCACAGCCTCAGCTCATAAGTAGAGATGTTCAGATGTACTCAGAAAAAAAGGTAAAGATGGACATCTTTGTGCTGCAGATTGATTTCTTTGGATGATTAATAGAGATTGAGATGTGTATCCAGTGAAAGTCTTTTCATACTTATGAAAATGGCCTAGTCCCCCCAGCAATATTGGCTGTCAAAAATTATAGCACGCTATTGATCCAACAGCATCAAGTGTCAGAATAATATAGGAAGTGAGGGGAGATGTGTCTAACATTCTAAAATGAAATGAGGAGAAAAAAAGAGCAATGGAATAAATGTACATATCAAGACAGGATCTTACGCCAAACAGAAGGCACTAGAGGGAAAATCTAACTGATTTCAATTTGACAGAATGGATTTTTAAATCTTCTCCGGATTGCTTTCTGCTTCTCCAAGTTAGGTGAGGTGCCAAATACACTTAGAGCGCCACCTAAATTATGTCTATGGAATTCGGACAACAGCAGTGCGAAGTTTGGACATCTCTTACCTTTTTGTTTTGGTGTGTATACTCTCTCTGTCACACTGTACACATATGCTGGATATGCTGTTTTCAAAAACTATACTCTGCATGGCAGATGGAATCGATGGGTGTCATGCCGGAGCCATATTTATGAGAATGTGCTGAAGTGGCTTGGTTTAAATCTCTCCAGACCTAGAGGAGGACAGTTTAAAACGTATGCCTTCTGCACTTCCATCTGGCTCTCTTACTTTTTTCCTGTTTTTTTTTTTTTTAAAGAGATGCTGCACTGCGGCTGGACTGTTGCTTAAATCCCTGAGGACGTTTTGGAAAAATCCACCACACTAATAAATGATGGCAGTGTTGGGGATGAGGGGGATATATACTTTTAGATGGCCACATCTGCAATCATATTAATACCACAGAGGGCTCGTATCACATACAAGGATTAGTCATATCTGTTTGGCTGTATAGTGGAGAAATCTTCATATTGGATTTTACTTCTTTGGCTTTGAAAAAATATATATATTTCATAGACTATGGCAACACTCATATTGATCCTTCAAATGGATATTTTGACAGAAAGATGTGTGTGAGTTGCTGCTGATATATATTTCTTTCATTTTCAGACATGAAGTCTTCAGCCCTCACCAACGCTAAGTGACATCACTTTAGACAAGTTAGCAGACTTCACGCAGCTCCCTATGGAGCCACGAAAGTCTTCATACAACTTGTGGTACTCCTGAATAGCTGTAAACAAATGTGGAAAATCGGTGGAAAATCTCTTAACATGTACAGTACAACCTGCTGACATGCTGGTACAAACAAACTGAAAGAAACGTCTCCAACAGTTTAAACAGCTAAACCTTTCCATCGCTGTGCATCAAAACAGAAGGAACTCTGACAGGAACAGGTGTGCAATGTCCAGACAGCTCCCAATGAAAATCAACAAAATATTATATGTCTGGACAAACCCAGTGCTGCCGCCACCTAAGGTGTTCATTAAATCAACTGTGTAAGTGAAATAATCAAACTTGACTCCAAAGAGATTATGCCCACATATAGAGACAACTAACTTGTGTCCCAGGTCGTGCTGACTTTGAAAGACTTCAAGAGTTTATTGTCTATGGAGAATAAAGTGATAGGAACAATCTGCTTTCTTCAGCGATTTATTAAGGCCACAAACAGGTTGACAATTTGGCTCTGTGCGTACTTCAAAGGCGTTCAATTGACTGTTTGTGGTTGTAATAAATCTTGGCTGCAGATGGGTGGAGGAGTACTGCTATTGTTTTTTAATTGTTTTCTCTCTATGTATCTTTTGGAAAATCCTGGAAATTATGCTTCAAAGTCTCACTAAGACTTATTAAATCTCTCAATCACCACACAAAACCAGCATCAACAGTGTTCACTGCATTGATTACATCTCATTTCACCGTACTTTTAATCAATTACGCCTCTATTAAACAGTTTACTGTAGCAGGGGGAGCGGCTCGTTAGGGCGGTTAGCCGCTATGGTTTCAGCAGTTCCGGATGGAAGGTTTTCAGCCAGGCTTGTTGGACACCACCAGAGCCGGCGGATGAGTGTGTATCACCTCAATTAAACTATGCACTAAGTGTCTGACAACAGCTAATATTCCTCTTCCACCAGCGAACCCAATCGATGTTCTGGCATTCGTCACACTGCTGAAAAAGCAATCATCTCGTTGTCTCGCTCCCGTTAGACGGAGGAATGGAGATACACTCATCTGGCTTCTGCGCCTGCTCATCGGAATGCACCAGCGCTTATTCTCTCAAAGACACATACATATAGGAGGCATACAACCCACACACACACTGCACACTTACTTTACTCTAACAGCATTAGTGACAAGTTGAGAAAGAGTAGATGTACCACAAGATGCAGCTCAAATAAAGCTTGTGTCAAGAACCAGAGCAGCAAATAACTTTCCACTTGGAAAAGGATACACCACACACACACACACACACACACACACACACACACACACACACACACACACACACACACACACACACACACACACACATATATATACACACGTTTGCTAAGTCAACCCACCTCTCTGTCAAGTAACTTGTGGGAGATGACCGTGACAATGTCGCCTCTTTCTGCATCGATGTAGAACATGTTCGGTGAGGGCTTGTCCGGCGACTGCCTGACGATGTTGTAGCGCAGCGCCGCGTTATCTGTGCCGGGGTCGTCTGCATCGAACGCCGTCATTGTCATCACCGTGGTACCTGAAGGTAAAAGGCAGGGTTTAGCTCATTAACTCAAAGCTACTCGTCTTGTAGGATATGTGAGCTAGGAAGCTAAAATGCTGGTATATCATTTACAGGAATGAAACACAATTTTTGAAGATACAGCAGGAGTGGATATTTGTTTACTGTGCAACCAAGACATGAAGGAAAAAAAACTCCTGATATAAATCTCAGAAATAGAACTAATGGGTAACCAACAGGTTACAATATCAGAGTCCTGTAAAAAGTATGCAAATTTTGACATTTTCTATTTTGAAAGCTTTACATCCCAAAGGTTAAAGATGCATATTTTAAAGTAGCAAAGTTCAAACAATTAATGAAACATGTGTTCATGCTAACACAGTTTAGTCAATTAAAGTGAGACGAGTTTGTTGTCTACATGATATTTCTTAAGTAATATGATATATATATATATGGGTAATTAACTAGATGCAGGGTACCTTGTAGATTTAAAACATGTTCTGGCAAATGGTTATAATAATAATAATAATGATAAATGTAATTTATATAGCGCTTTTCGAGACCTCAAAGCCGTTATGTGGGTGTACCTATGTAGGTATGTGAGTTAGTATGTGTGTATGCTCGGTATGTAGGTATGTGCGCTTGGAGGACAGTTTGTTGGGTGCACCTAAGGAAGTGTGTATGTGTGTATTTACCTCTGTTAAAGAGGTCACGTTTCTCAGCTCGGTTTGTCTGTCTGTCAGCAGGATTATGGAAAAAACTTCTGCTAACATTACATTTATGTGTTGTCGGAATAATCGTAAAAATGATTTCTGGGAAAATTCACGTGAACTTCCCCTCAAGTCGAAACAACAACTCGGAAACATATATCCACAGATTGTTTAAACGCTCTTAGCATCCAATAAGACGACTAAAAGCTCACGAGCACACCGAAGTCGCTGAACGACTTTCTAAATGGGATCATCTCGGGAGCATGTGAAAAGCTCCATTGGCCTTGGTGGAGGTGCTCTCTGAGTGCCATTCTATTTAAGGGTGTAATAGGGGGGACTATAAGTATGTAGATAAGTAACCGAAAAGAAAAAGAAAATATATATACAGTATATATTTTCTTTTTCTTTTTCATTGACCTTACTTGATCTGTAATTGTATATGGAAGGATGTATTGTTTTTAATGTAGCCTATGGGATGGTTCAGGGTACTATATGCATCTGTGATCTGTATTGCTATCTTCTTCTTCTTCTTCTTCTTCTTCTTCTTCTTCTTCTTCTTCTTCTTCGAGGATCACAAGTTATCTTTATTGTGTTATCCTCAACTTTTTCAATTAATAAATATTTGTCACAGTGTAGGATTTGTTATATATGGTTTTTCGATACGTCAAAAAAAAAGAAATCAAATTGTGTTTGGCGATGTAAAATGAGAGCAATCATGGCAGCAGATGTACGAAAAGCGCAATTTCAAACTACTGATAGCCGCTTAAAAGAGTGAGCCTTTCCCAATTATGTGCATTCTCCCTCATGTCAGCTCTAACAGCATGGTGTATTTTATTTGGTAATGGGAACAAAAATGAAAATGCTGCCTGCTGCAGCTGAGCTGAAATAGGAGGCAACCCTTGACACACCCAAAACCCTCAATCTCTGTCTCCTGTCAGTGATGAGATACACTTGCACAGATTCAGCAGGACACACTCAATTTGCACATACAGGAATGTACACAGGCACGGACGCACACACACACTGTAGACCATGTTAAGTCATGTCACTTCTGAGTAGTGTTTTTCATTTCTCCATCACCGGCAAAAGTGTCTATAAACTGAATCTCCATCCAGTGCTTTATGTTCTCGCTGTCATCAGCTTGCAGTCTGACACCTCTGGTTAAAATATCACCAGCTGAATACCTCTTCAATTTGTTAAAGCTCCAAGTTTGACTCGATCTCAGAGAGATACTTGACTGCATTCAGATGAGACGATGCGTTTGTGACACAAATGGATACTTCTGGTAGGCAATCTGGCACACTGTAAAACGTAGGACTGACGTGTGCGACATAAATATGAAGTGACTTATTCAAATGGTGGGGTGTCATTTTTTACTATAAACAGTGAAGAACTATAATCATGCAGATTTGGTCGCCATAATGCACTGTAATTCCTAATTACTCAACAAATCAATGTGGATGATTCTACTTCTGCATCAATTTGGGAGCTGGGAAGTCCTGCCTGTGTTACCTTATATAAAGCTGATTATTTTTATGATATGATATGATTAAGCCCACTGAAGTATGTGTTTTCTGGCAAGAAACCCCTTGTGATTTCTTTCTTGACCCACATACTTAACAAAACATTCTCCTAAGCACCAAAAAGCAGCACTGCGTGGCACGGCTCATAAACGTCGATCTCTTTTCATGCTTCCCCTTAATACCCGACAGTACTTTGCCACAGAGCATTAGCCAAACTATTCAAATAAGACACAGAAGGGCTACTGGAAAATATGCAAAGTCTACATTATAACGGTGGCTTAGTACCAAACATCTTTAGTCCAGTTGGAGGTAATGAGGGGCAGAGAGGTGTGGGTTTTATCCCCTTGGCATTTGCACTTCAAGGTGAACCATTAATGGTTAAGTAAACCAGTAATCCTTCCTCTGCAGAATAATTACAAAGTCCCATCTCCTTCATTACCTATACTCTGTTCCACTTCACACCTTGGAAGCCACACAGTTAGAGATGACTCAGTGAGGGCGCGCACAAACATACATGGTCGCACACACAGTTTAGCACACGGACACACCAACCAGCAGCCAATTAGTGTTAAAAACAATGGCTAAATTGGTTATCTTAAACAGATCTCAGTGAATTATGTTCTCATTGCGCAGGCTAACCGAGGTCTCTTGAACGCAACGCAATCATATTACATGTTTTATGGGATATCAGAGTCAAACTGGCCGTGTCAGTCCTCACTGTCTTCATCAGATACCATAATTCCGCTTACAAATGAGTATCATGAAACCAATAAGCATTTGGTCAGCCCGGAATACAACACCGGATCAGCATTAATCAGCTTACATGATAAACATCCAGCATTCTGTAATGGGACAATGGGGCAGGGTTAACTCCAACAATGATGTCTGTTGTGTTTAATCATAACATGACATCATGCGGGTGGCCTCGGCGAGGACTCATTGCCCTGTCCTCTCAGCTTCATCCTCTGGCAGGAGGCAAGGCTCAATCAATCCTAACTGCATTGGATGGTTATATTTTGGGACGGATGTGAATGCGCAGGACTGCCATAACCTCGATATCACTTGGACCCATCTGCCATGCTCCTGGATGACACCAGCTCAGACTCGGTGAAAAGTGATACAATAAAGATGCAGACGGCAGTGAGAGTCTCCAAGCACACTGTCTATCAAGTTATTGTATAATGAGTTGAATATGTGGTGCTCAGTGAAAAAAAGAGCCGGGCTTTGAGGTGAGACATCAATGACTCACACAAGAAAAGACACAATGACTGACAGAATAAGATAGCACACACAGGTACACATGTTGTGGATTGATTTCGTCACACGGGCTGGTGGGACGCGGTGCTTTTGCCAACAGCTAACTCCTATATCATTCTCGGACACCAAGGGAAATCAGTGGGGTTGGCAAATCTGTGGGTGCCACCAGGGAACTGACACAGTGTGAAAAGCCAAGATGAGGCAGGAGAACATAGATTTCTTTTACAGGGTAAATGCGATGCTTGTATGTGTTTGAGCACTTCTATGTGTGGCGTGTGTGCACACACTGTCTTTGTGTCACGGTGTATCTGCATGGGTGTGAGTGATTGAAATTTCATTTTAAATTATTCAACATGTACGATGGATATTCCAAAACCTGAAATGGGATTTATATTAATCAGACTCAAGTGACTGAGAAAGAGTAAGAAGTGACCCCTTCAATTCTCAGATGTGAATGAGATCAAAGAGAGTTAAAAAATGAATCATCTAATCCAATACCAATAGTGTGGAGATCGTACATGAGGTTAGATTACAAGCACATAAGAAGAAGAAGAAAGCAGTGGTAGAGAATGGCGAGAGAAACAGAAAAACTAAAGAAAAGTAGAAGGAAAACATCAAACAACATTTAATTTCCAGCACTTTTTTGGGACCTTAACAGTTACATTGTAATTGTGGAATTGTTCAGTAACAGCAGTAAGGAACATATCAGTCCATTAATAAACTATTTTCTCAATTAGCTTCTTGTTACAAGTGATGGGTTCCTACATGGGTTAGGGTTAGGTGTCTAACACTGATGTCTGTACTGTTTGTGTGTTTTTGTCCTTGCCGTTCTCACTGATTTAAAATGGGCAGGGATTAGTCAGAAAATATTTTCCGTGCACCAATCAGAGTTTAGCTCAATCTGTTGAGTTGAGCGGGCGTCTGCTTGTGTTCCAGCACTGTCAATAAACCTCAGCTCAAACCACACTCCTGTTGAAACTGATTAGCTGCATTATTAACGCATTAATATAAGTAAGTGCTTTTTTTTACTGTACTTAAACTTTGATTGTTGCTTATTTAGTAATGAATAATTAATGTTATAGAGGAACACTTTTTAATTTAAAACCAAGTTTCCAGTGGCTTTAAAATATGTATTTGAGTCATTTTGCTGTAGCTCTCAGTTGGACAGGACGCTCAGACCAGCTTTGTAAAAACTTCAGTTTCCACACGATTCAACTTTACTTCTCCCCTGAGCTGCCTACTTGTATTTCTTAAGGGGTATAATAGTAGCAAAATTCAAAAGCATATACAGCTTGATGCTTGAGTCACAAGATGGGGGTCATGACAACCTAGAGGGTCGCATGATAAATCCCCTAATAAAATAGGAATTAAGATTATATTTCTGTTACGGAAATAATATAACTTTTGCTGACTTTTCTCTAATATTTGCTTTTTTGTGAAGCATTTAAATAGTTTTCCCTCTTTAAGTCTCAAACTATTTAAATGAAGCAATCAACCTTTTTGATTCATTTGTTGCAGAAGGAAAAGCACAGGCGTACATATACTGTAAATATATATACAGTGTATATATATAAATATCATTTTTTTAAAAGGTCTATTTTCACTTGGATCTGGTTTAATATTTTTCAGAAATTGCTCTCACAAACAATAAAAAAACTGGAAGTGAAAAACAAAATCAATTCTCATGCCAATGACTAACATTAAACAGGGACAGACATTTTAATAAATGAAAATAAATGATGTTTGCTTCATCAAAATAATCTTTCTTGAATGCACTTTTCATCACAATGCATTGTTGATTCTCAAGGACAAAGAAGCAGAATGAGTTTCTAAGAGTCTCATTCATTGTTCACACAATTATTCCCACTCTAAAATAACTCTTCTACTCAGCTTTAAATACATGCATTCATGTGAAGTAGTAACTCGTATATTGGTGATGCAGCTTTCAACAGCCAGGCTATCTATTTGACTGAATGCTGTATTGTACTCTACCTGTCTACGCTGTTTCCCTGCCCATTGTGTGTCTGCCTCTGTATCTTTTGTTAAACTTGTCATCTCAAAGAGATGATTCTTAAAATCTGATTTTCGTTGAATCAAATCACGTCATGCTGGAAAATGGCTGGTTTTTGTGTGTATGTTGGAGTAGCGACTTTCTTTTACTTATATGCACATTAAAGCAGGTTTACGTCAAACTAGTGTATGTGTGTCAGTTCAGTATATTGTAGAAATAGAAATGACCTTATATATGTCGTACATCCTCTTCCCCTTGACAAACTAAAATGATGCATTTAATATCGCTCCCCAAGAGTAACGCTTCTCAGTGTACTACGGTAGGTCTGCTCCATCTCTCCTTGTAGCCTGTTTCTTAGCTGTGTGAACACATTACATTTCTCCAGCCCATTAAACTGAATTGTATACCATCACCTCTTCAGGCACGAGCGGCATATACATACATAGCTATTTGCCAGTTTATTCATGAGAATAACAAATTAACATCTCCAGAGGTTCTCCTGGCAAGGCTTCATACTTAGTAAACACTGTGGCTCATTCTCAAGTGAGAAAAAGAAGATTTGTTTGGTTGCAGTGTGAACAAATGTAAAACAACTGTCTGGCTAAATTTCCTCAAACTGCGAGGATATTGTCACTTTGGAAAGGGTGTTTACTGACTACTGCACATACACAAACATATGTATTACATATGTTTTATGAGTCTGAACAAACCAGTGTTCTATATGGGCATATAGTGGCTTTATCATATAATAAACAATAAGTGCGAAACTGCTCGTTCATCAATTAACATATTGAAAAATATATACATCTACATAATTGCTATTATTACTTTTAACTGTATGACTTCACTTGAATGTTAAGTTGTATATATATATACTATATATATATATATATATATATATATATATATATATATATATAGTATATATGTTGTTTTTCTACAATCACCACTGAAGCAATGACAAAGAATGAATCTACTAAATGATCAATAATTCAAAAACCATTACAACAATTACCATGACATGGAAAACAATGAGACATTTGAACTGACTAATGGTTAACTTTGGTTATAAACTTACATCTCTTAGGAGAAGTTTAATGTAATGTGCATGTGACTGTGTATTAGTCCACAGTGTTTTGATATTGACAGTAGGGGAAAGTCAGCTGTGGAAAATGTGCTCGTCTCTGGCGCATTTTGTATTTTACCCTAAAATAACACCTACCATTTATAAAAGTGTGTTTCCTGCAGTGAATTAATACATCGTAGTTTTTGTTACTGTTAAAATGAAGATTGACTTTATTTTCCCCTTAAAAGTTTAACCTTATATTAGAGGCTTCAACTGTCTCATGGTGACTCATGGAAACAAAAAAAAGAGTGTGTGTCCATTGCAACTGAGAAGAGGGAGATTACTGTGAACATCGTCTCATGCAAACAAACACTTTACAATCTCTGTAAAACAACTGCTCAAATTAAATGATTCCTCAAAAATGTTTACCAAAAAGTAATTCTCTATCAACATTTACCATCTATATGGTATTCCAGTGCATCCAGTTCATTTCTTAGTACAGCATGTACACATTGTGCTCACATCGATCTGCAACTTGATTCTAATTTGTCATTTGCATCAGCAAATGTTGATAATAATCTATATTTACAGCTCAGGGGTTAAGCAACTATTGTTTTGTAAAAAGTTTCACCATTCAGCTAGTTGTAAAACTTTTCTAAATCAATTAATTTAGATGCAATAACAGCTAAGGCTGAAGCCGTACAAGTGGAGAACCGTATTCAAGCTTTGTTGCGTAGAAACTAAATTTGGGATAATGAGCCCCAAGCTGAAAGTGAAAGGAAAGAAATACAGTCCAGCTGCCCTCTCCTGCCTCCTCCACAATGCAGCTTCTCCATTGTATCTTCTCAGCCACTGTCTGCAGGGCACAGCTGGACCATTGGCACAAGCTAGATAATAAACAATTCATGCTGGATACAACCCAACGTATTCCACAAACAAAGGAGAACAAAAAACAGGCATTCAGCATTTTGTGAGGGGCGAAAAAGTATATGGTAAAATAAAATATCTATGAAAATGTTGCCATATTATGAATAAATACATACTTTTGTGCTAGTGGTGATGCTTATGCACATTATACAGACACTGATTGACAAAGGGACAGTAGCTTTTCTTCACAGCATACCAATGACACATTTACTCATGAGAATATAAATAACCATCTAATGAGAATATAAAACAGAAGCTAATGAACAGAAGAACCTGCAAAACAACTCCTCCATCTAAACAACAATCAAAGCTGGGTAATGAAATCACATCTTAACTTGATAATTGAAAACATAATTGAATCGTATTAAGTTATTTGTAGGAAGTGACATGCCCATAGTAGAGGAATCAGAATGAATACAATGAACACAATATTCCAAGTGTGTGTGTGTGTGTGTGTGTGTGTGTGAGTGTGTGTGTGTTGTAGTTTTAGATACATACACATGTAATGTTCATATAAGGTAATTGGGCCAAAGTAGGCCAAACATTGGCTAATGCATTTATGCAAATTAAAGTCCAAAAAGCCCTTTCTCTAAGCTCAACGTGATTCAACTAACATCACACCCCTTCATGTGTTATGTTTTCATCATAATGAAATATGATGGACAGTAATGAACCACTTTAAAATGGTTCAAATCAAGAGTACTTGACAATTCAGAATTACTTCCAACTCTTTCTATTCTGTAGTTTCATACGGTAAGTGGTGTACACTCGACAGTAGAAGGAAGGATTTAAATATTTATACTAATAATGTAATCCGTATAATACAGAGCCTCCTGGTTTCTTCATCAGTCCCTTTATTCTGATCGGGTTCAATTCTCACCTAAATAAATATGTTTTATTCATAATTACAAACATGTGCACATAGCGTTGGGAATATCTCTGACTGATATATCTATATGAATATCTATAACTGACAATTTAACTCGTCACCTCGTCCTCTGTTTCAGCAAGTGCACTGACAACACCAACGGGCAACTCTGGGGACTTAAGGGAGCTTTGTTAATACAAACTCATAGTTAGGCTAATTAAAAACAATTGTGTACGCTCTCATACACACCTCATTTGTCCAGGTACAGTTCACAGTGTCCGTAAAGCTACATTTGGTTATAATTACTGATGCAAACACTTGACAATATCTACAAAGAGCACTAAGATAGTTCTGGTACTGGTACTGGTTGTGTGTTTGTTTGTTTGTCTACACTAATGTTGAATGAACTGCCAGGGGGCAAACATTTGCATTTTCGGTTTTGTGCTGAATTTTCACCTTGCCTCCAGTAATTCCATTTCTACTGATTCAAGCTAAACAGCATTCATTAGTCCATTTGTTGTTTCAGCCAGATTATTCCAATTCATAGCCACAAGAGACTGGAGGTAAGCACTGTCGACATGGAGCTGAGCGGCAGGAAAATATGCAGACATAGAAACACAGAAGAACATGCAAACCCCAATAACTGAGTTAATATAGTACACCTCTTTCCTATTGGACATTACACCACTAACATCTGGCCTTTGTCTTCACTTGTCACTAACCCTGGCATCAATCATCTATTTTTATTAGATCATCTATTTTAAAAGATCTGCACATACACGCTAAATTTGGTGGGAAAAAGGTGTAGTACATGTTTCAGAACTATTAGATTAAGATGTAAAGCTTGTCTGTGTTCCTGTATTACTATTATCTTTAATTTGTTCTAGGCCTAGTTTTTTTTTGTCTCAGGCACCAATGCCATGTCCGCATCAGCACATACTACACAACTATTTAATTTAGAATTTTAATCAGGGTTTTCCCCTTCGTAGCCGACTCTCCTGCATTTGCATATCTCTGTATGCCCCCTCCTCTCCCACTGGCATAATGAATGCTACGAGTCCCATTGTGGAGCCAAATGTCAGGCCCTGAGGCTGGCAGACAGTCCACGGAGCATAATGACCAGCTGAACCACCTCCTCGCGTGACCCGAAGAAGAGCCCAGAGGAGGGGAGAGGACAGAAAAGTCAACTACATACGAGAAGGAAAAGGACAGAATGAAGGGAACAGTGAAGGAAGCAAAACACTAATCAATAAAACAAAAGATGAAGGAAGCGGAAGTGGTAGGATGAGGGTTAATGCAATGTGATATTTTCCGAACATACCAAAGCTGTTGACTCAGCTGTGCACAGTACACAGTTGCAGCAGTAATCAGCAAACTCAATAACAACCTAGGGTGTATTGATTATGGGAAAACTTCAGCAGCCACCACCACATGATCCCATCATCATTAAAGAAAATCTAATTACCTTGTGGCTTTGATGCCACCAGACATGTCCTAATGTTTCACGCTTTTAATGTTCTGCCAAAGCAAAACGAGCCACCCCCCTCCCAAGAATATAATTTCAAAACCCAAGTCATTAATCGAAGGAGGCAGGGAAGTGACAGAATATTGCTTTCGTTTTCGTAAGCTTAATTAATCATCTCGGTGTGTGCACAATTAGACAGCAGATCATGTCTGATGGTGCTCAGCACACGTATCCATCTGATGCTACCTTGGAGGATTGTCAGTTGGATCCACAAAGGCGATCTCCACAGAGACTGACGGAGACTCTGGAGGATCAGAGGATATCTCCACTGGGACAGGTGGGGAAAATAACAGATACCATCTTTATTGTCAGGGTGTGGGATGTAAGAGTTGGAAATACAGTGGGTGGTGATGTGAAAAATGCACATTATTTATCATTCATTTGCAGTAATTTCATTTTCTTTAACTGCTTATCCAACATGCACTGGTCTAGAATGGTTGTTACACATTCACTTTTCATAGTGCCAAACTAAAACAAGTATTTGGTGGATCCTATCTATGCAATGCACCTCTGTCAGTCTCTCCCTGTTTCACACTTGGCTTTGAGGGTGAGTTTCTGAGCCAAGGTTAAATGAAAAGGTGAGACTTCCATCTTAACTAGACTTTGGAATAGGCTCAAGGCTCAAGGCAACTCATTAAAATGCAAGACCCAGGGGAGCTTTTTCAAATAAAAAATCATAACCTCTCACACAGGAGTTTATGCAAGGAAGTAGACCAACTATTGAGAAACAGATTACACCAAAGAGCCAGACAATGGTAGACATGCAGAAAGTGAGGCATGATTTCATGGAGCTTAGCACAATTTAATAAGGTGGATTATTTCATACAAAGCCACACCTCTTGGATTTTATCTATCACATTTCCACATTTCCTCTGGTAATTTATCAGCTTAACAATGAATGGTTTGACGAGTATGGAAATAATGTAAATCAGATGCTCTGCATTCACAGCCTCCAGATTTAACGACCAAAACCAAACTAAACACAGACAGGCAGGATGTTGTTCATCTTTAAATGTGATTTGATTTGATCTTACAGGAAAGGTTTCAGAGAGTTGGAGAAACATTGTCAAGGAGAGAGTGACGCTGTTTTTGAGACAAAGACACTAATATGCAGTTTTTTTCTTTTAACTCACCACTCATCTATACAGTACCCATTGTGAAATACTGCCATCACAGCCAAAATGTATTTCACAGGAAATTATTTCCTAGAAATGAATTATTCGAGGACGTTCGCCAGAAAGTGTATGTTAAGAGGTGTTAATTATAGGGAAGTACATTTTCTTATTAATTTGTAGCGTAAACAGTTGACAATTCTGTCCCCTTATTTTGCTTGTTGGTCAGATTGGTCAACCAGCTGTTCACAAGTCAGTGAAATGACACATACGTCTTATTCAAACAAAGGTTATCTGATCATGAAGCTTTTTAGACCATTAAATCCAATTAAATGATCAAAGTACATGATAAAACAACAGACAAACAAAAAGAAAATGTTCGCCATTCACTTGAAAGAGTTCTTGATAGTATACTAATGCAACCTGAGGAGACACATGCAGTTTCAGTTTTCCTTTGAAGATTTTAATTTGCAAGCTTGGCTCAATAAACACATTGTATGCTGCATATTTCATTATTTATATCTAGCATGGCAATGATACATTCAAATGAGAGAGTGAGAATAAAAACTCCTTACATTCAATAACTTTGGTTCAAGACTTGCACACAATGCACCAAGAATAGTGTGTGACTGTGTGTTTGTGTTTGAAATAAGTCAAATTAGTTATTGTTGATACAGGTTATACTGTAGGTTATAATTAGGATTTAGACCTAGATCAGGATCATGATTTCAAAGGCTCAATGTTACTGTAAAGAGTAGATTATGTTATGTTTTCCAGTTTCAACGAGAGATGTCTGCTGCCAGGACAATTGTAGAACTGAACACTTGAAACGTTACTGGATAGACTGATTTGTCACAATCCCTTTGAGCTATTCAAAGCATTTTTGGGAAAAAAGATTTCGGATTAATTTTTTTCAATGTATTTATTATATATATTAGACAGGGCTACAATGAGTAAGTGATGATGTCCCTCAAAAGCATAGTCATGCAAATGTGCACCGTAACCGTGCTTGTGTGTGTATGTGTGTGTGTGTGTGTGTGTGTGTGTGTGTGTGTGTGTGTGTGTGTGTGTGTGTGTGTGTGTGTGTGTGTGTGTGTGTGTATGAGAACAGGTGTCAGTCTGATTGAGCGCTGAGCTGTGAGTGCAGCAGCCACTGGTCTGTGGCGATGAGAGGACACTGCTGCCTCGCAGCTTTGAGGGGATTGTAACTGCAGGGATGAGGGACATCTGCAGTATGGATCACTCTTTCCACAGTGACACCTCTGTGTCAAATCCACTTGCTAAAACATACATACACCTGCACACGTGCAGACAGGCGTGAAAAAAACAAAAGTAAAAGAAATATACAATTTGCAGTCACAATACCGGTCACACAAAAGTGGTATATATACTCATATCTGGGAACATCTCCTCTATAGGATTAACAATAATGTTCCATGCAGTCGTTTGACTCCAGGGATGATAACCCTCGATATAATTCTCAAAACGGCCCCTGTAACTCAGCCAATAATGTGTGATCCACCAAACCATAATCTCTCTGCTCCTCAACCATTGAGGTTCCAGCTAATGACTCCACTCGCTAAATCAAGACAAAAGATCGTCCCCCTTTAAAAGGACACTTCAATTAATTACCCCCGGAAAATCCTTCTAATTCTGTAATTCTGTACCAGGGGCTCAGTGAATAAAACTGGAAACCTATTAGTGGGCATTCAGCTGATCTGAACTCAGAAAAAAGAGGCAATCAGTGTGGAGCAGCTAGCTACTGTACAGCAGAGCAGAGGGACGAGGAGGAGAGGATGCTGGGCTTGGAATGAGTCATGGTACTAAAGCTACTGTAAAGGTACAAGAGGTTTGATGTTTGTTAAATGATATGTTGCTCCGTTCTGAAGACTTCAAGCTCCAGTGGAATTCCCTTTGACATGTTCTGACCATTAGCAATGATGTTTTCAAATTAAATGCAAATTCCGTACTAATACAGTGGAAATGCTCTGCCTGAATCAGTCTGAAGAGTTGCTATTGATACGAGGGCTGTGGTCAAGACAAACTTAATCGAGTCAAAGTCAAGGACAAGACTAGGTCCAGTTGAGTCCAAGTCAAAAACAAGACTCGGTCCAGTTGAATCCAAGTCAAGGATAAGACTCGGTCCAGTTGAGTCCAAGTCAACACCAAGTCCAAAGTGCAAGTCAAGACCAAGTCAAGATCAAATCGTGTCCTGTTCAAGACCATAATAGGCAACAGTGTGTTTCAAATAATAATCCTAGGTTCTCCTGCATAACCGCGAGCACACAGCTTGGATAAAAACTCATGCAGGTGAGTAGTAGATAACAGACTAGTTGTCATGAAGGTATAATAGCAAATGTAGCATGTAATGTAAACTTTCAAAGTAGATTACTGGCCCATAATACTTACTCATTTATGCCACACCCAAGACCAAGACAATTCCAAGTCCAACAAGCCACGAGTCCAAGACAAGAAAAGTGGTGTTGAGACTTGACCACAGCCCTGATTGATGCTGAGTTTATCCGGGTTTATGCCTGAAAATAACTGCTGAGATGCTGTACCCTTCAATTCCCTACCAGGTTAGAAGCAATAGCTGAAATTTAAAAATATACACAGTGTTGTCTATTTCCTTAAAAAACCTTGGATTTATTTTCTAACATTTACTATTAAACAAGACTAAAGCCCTGCTAGCTGGTGGCAACTCTTTCAGGCTATGCGACACAGCGTTGCTTTGAGCTAAATGATGATATAACCCTGCTAGCATGATCACAGTGACAATGCCACCATGCTGATGTTCACCACGTTAGTTACATGTTACAAACAGTGAGAAAGAGTGTGAAAGAGAGAGCAGATTATGCATAGAGGGGCTAATGTTGTCAGTTGAACCACCATCACATATAAGAAGGTTACAGCTCTACAGGGAATACAGAGGTGAAGGAAGCCATCAGCAGAACATTGGGATAATGCCACCTCCTGCTCCAATAGATTAAATATACTGTCCAGTTCTTACTGGTTTTCACCCCAAATGCACTCCTTGCTCAGGGTAAAAATGTCTGATGTCATCATAAAGTAGTTGTAAAATAGGCTGTGTGTAACTCAGCAACAGAAATGTATCTCAATGACAACTTTAATTAAATATTACTGCCCTGAGAGATCTTAGTATTTATTCAAACTAACTAATAAACTTTAATAGAGTTTTCCACAGCCAGCAAGGATTAATGAAAAAAGCACAAACGTTTAAGGTCAGAAATAAACAAACAAATTGAAGCTGTGAAAAAAAAACATTTACAGTACACAGACAAAAAGAGTGACACAATTGATTACTTAGTGGGAGAACAGAATCATGAAAAAAGTGGCTTGTTTGAACATTACTTTGTTCTCCCGTTGTTCTTGATTTATACCCCGTAGCAACACAATCAAGGACATCAAAACTTGACGAAGCACTTTGTATGAGGTACATTACTCAGATTCACACTCTCTTTCGTGTGTTGTGTGTCCTTGGATCTATTTGTCAGCTTCGTTCTTCCGAGTACTTACACGGGCAGGTGCAGTTGCAGGCTAAAAGTAACAGATTGCTAGTGCTCCACTGCTATTTGTTTGTCCTTGACAGAGGGTTATGATCATGACCATTCACAGCATTTACTGAGCTAAAGTACAGGATGTTGGAGGACAGTGACTGGAGGATAATATAGCAGGCTATTAGAAATAAAATGCTTTTTAGACTCATGTGTGAAAGAACGGTTGTAGAACCTGAAAACAAAAGCTATTGTGGGGACTAAATGTGAGATAAGAAAGCAGTTACATGTACCTAAGTGTCTGACTTGGTGGCTGGCTATATGTAAAGGCCATACTAGCTATGTTTGAAAAGTTGCATCAGGTAGGTGTTGGTGATAAATTTAGGCATTATCTTTGCACCAAAACACAAATTGGCCAGTTTAGAAACAGTGCTGTTAGTATTGGCCGTATTTCATACTGTCCAGACTATTATAGAGACAGCTGATTAGTCAGTTTTCATTGCTCCATGTTCATGTCTTATGGCCCTTTTAGATACGACGTTGTGTGACACAGTAAAAAGCCGTTGTGGCGCGCCGCAAGCATTGGAAATAATGGGTTTCAGAGTGCAGTAGTGCGGTTGTGTCTGATAGGGCCATTAGGCAAATGTCTATCTACACATATACTAGCAATTAGCAAGTTAACCTTTATTGAAATATGGGGATTGTTTAATAGAATTTGCAAATTCCATCTTGCAATATTGCACCGTTATAAACATGGCTATTGAGAAAAACAGTACAAACAGAGAGAGGTGAGAGCGGAGAGTTAAATAACTTAAAGAGCAATAAGGGAGAGAGGCGCAAAACAATTGCATTAAACTAAAGAGGTTGGAACATTGAATTCAATTTTTTATTAGCGTTAGCCTTTTGGGATATTGTTGTGAAAACAGAAGATCTATGAAACACTGACACTCAAAAAAATGACTAGAGGGCTTAAGTCGGGGCAGAAATCTTTCAGTCTGACCTTTAACTTGTCAAAGATACCAATGGATGCTCACATTTCTTCCAATGGAGGTATTGCTCACGGCTACAGAGTGGTGTATTATACACAATACTTTATTTATCCCTGTGCGTCACAGAAGAACAATGCAATGAAAAAGGAGCCTTTGAAGTGTGTTGGACATCGTTGAATTCATTTCCATTTTAAACAATTTATTTAGAGCAGGGCTCTCGTACAACTTCGATTCCATTAACGATCAAAGACGACAAATAGAGGTCTGTAATCATCAAAACACTGACTACCAATTCATTGTGTTCATGCAGAGCAGAATAGACACATCTGTTTGAAAGAAGAACACATGTTTTTATTATCAAATATTACTTCAAGGAGATCTAAGAATACACTGTAAATATTCTTTAAGAAGAAATACATTATTCATAGGACAGTAAAACTAGTCAAGTCAATATTATTTATCACAAATATGACTTTCTGCTGATCCCACTGAGAATCGACGCCCAGCAAACAAACTTATTGTACACCACATTTCTCAGTGCAAAGTATGCTATCTGCGTGGATGAGTGTGGATGGTGAAACAATTTAACTATCTAAGCAAGCCAAAGACACCAGGGTATTTTTCTCAGGATCTGACAGATCATACCAGGGCCAGAGGGCAAAACTTACAAGTTAACACATGACACAATACAGGGCTCCACAGAGAGGTGTATGCTCCTGTGTTTTTACTGCATGTGTAGGCAGTAGTTACCACATAAGCCTTAACAACTTGAAGTGGTAAAGTCCATCCAGCCCAGTATGCCCACGATTCAAACATCTCTACTTTCATTGACAGAGAACATGCTCAGTTGGATTATGGCAGCACTGCTGGAGTGAACAACACGCAAATCAGCTGCTCGATTGCTCTATATTTGGTGTATATTTACTCTATATTTATGCTTACTGTTGCGTAGTGAGTCCGACTTTAAAGGTTCTCAATTAGACATTAATATAGCAGCAAACAACTATATGCTGTGTAAAGATATAGTGGAGTAATATATACCTGAGCAGAGAGTTAAGAGCTTCTCTGTGTTTTATTTATGTTGCAGTTCCGATCACGTGTTTATGTGAGTCCTTGTATGCGTGCCCCACTGACTATTTATAGGCCGCCACTCTGCAATGCGATCTACTTTGGTGGTTAACACTGATAACGCTTCACTACGGCTCTTGAGAGAACTGTGGGTGATGTCACGGAGACATATTGTATACAGTCTATGGTTCCGACCAACAGTTTCTGCACCGAACGCTCTGAATTTCAAATTCAAATGTCAAATCTTGATCTCAAGTACTGTCAGAGTGATGTAGCAGACTTCATGCAAGAGGATGGCTGCTTTTATTTTTTAGTTCTGGCCAGTTTTGTTTTATCAATTCACAGGATAGTTTCTAAGCATTACTTGGCTACTGCAGATGTTGATATCCGACCCTGTTGGCAATGTATTCTACAGCATTACATTTTCACGGTCCACACTTGAGCCAAGTGAACCACAATACTGTGCTGAGGAGATTTTGCAGCTGAGGCAAGAAACAACCACCGCCTGGAGTTAAATAGCTGCACTGTGGGAGAGTCACAGGGATGGTCAGAGGGGCTGGAGAGGCTCAGGCTGACAGTGATGGGTGATGGATGCTGCATGGCCACAGAGCCCACAGAGATTAAGGGGGTATCGGTTGCAACAAATGGGATTGTGCACATTTTATACTCTAATCCATGACTGCAACTGGGTAACAGGGGTCATTGTGTGTTACTGGAGATCAAAGTTTTGATGACAGTGGGGTCTTAGACTCTGTCCTCCACACAACAAAAATAAACAAAGACAGCAGTTGAACCGAGAATAGGGAGCAACAACTCCCTTCACATAACCTATTCTGAATCAAAAACACACAACATATACATTGCATTTTAATCGTAATTGCAGTGTATTGTTTCCTTTTTCTCTTTTTATTTACTGTGTCTAGAGTAGCTACACAAAAAAAGATTTTCTCTGCTTTCCTGCCTTAGTTTGACATGCCACTTTTTTTTTTAAATAGCTACACTGATGCAATACCATTAGTAGGTGGGAGTCTGGTGTGCAGTGTAGTGCAAAATATACTGAAAAACTAGACTCTGGCTGCTGTTTCTCACTGTTTCCTCCCATGTCATCTCTACCAATAGTGGTCCACAACATTTACTTTTTATGGGAAGTATAATTAACTTATATAACTCATTATTAGCTCATTTTTCATTATTATCCCCTCATGTTTCCTTTCATCATTAAAACTTGTGGTAACTTAAAACTGTATCACTGATTACTCGCTATCCAGTGTCTATGTTCGTACACACAGAATGTTATTTGCCCTATTCACAAACTTCTTCTCTCAAATAAATGAATATTTTTGCTTTTGAAGAACACTGTGGACCTCTGTTGTCTTCCCCCAAAAGAAAATCTAAACTGCCTTTATAGGAGGCGGAGGATGTAAAAGATAACATCTTATTTTGATCATACAGATCTATATCAAAGAATTTCATCTCAGAACACCTGCTGTAGCAAAAGTGAATGTTCCATCAAAGCCAGTTGACTCAAAAAACACAATTACCTCGTTATGTGAAATATGATTCTTGCTTTAACTTCTGATGCAACCAGAGGCAAGACCAAAGTGCATATTTCATATAGTGTCCAGTACACACTCACATTCATTTGGTCCCTAGATGTGTTTGAGATATACACTGAACATTGACATGTGTTTCTGTGAGTACATTCACAGTGCGTTTACAAAACACAGTAATCCCATTACAACCACAGACATGGGTACATGTCACTTACACTTAAACAGACCCAGTGCTCAATTCTGAAGTATTGCTCTGACTTTTTGGTTGTTGACCCAAGGTCCCGGTCCTGAACTGACCCACATACACAAAAGAACAATAACAAAGATGTCACACGTAGCACGCCATTGTACCGCAATAAACATGGAGGGTCTATGTTTTGGATGCCAGCTCATTTATGAGCAGATGACAACAAGGCCAATGAGGAGAAATAGAGCATTTTTTTTTTATTCTGGCTTTTTGTGGAGCAATGGGTGCTACATCTGTACAGAGGTGTGTGTGTGGATGTGGAGTCGGAACCAGGAGTGATGGGACACCTAAATAGTATAATAAAATTAGATGAATTGATAAGTACAGTGACTCAATTATCTCGATTAATGATTATACTCCTATGGTCTTTTAAAAACTAGTTTCAGCTTCCTGACTTGAGTAATCGACCTGAAGGAGGTATTAGTGAGACAATTTTGCAAGTGTCATAAGCCTCCTTAGTCCAGTCAGCAGTCCAAGGTCAGCGGAGGGCCTGCCTTCTCTGGGCTGAAAGCCTTCACTGTCAGAAAAAAATTGTTTGATAGGGGCTTCTTTTCCACTTAATCGCAGCCAACACAGACACGCACATACACTGATGCGCACACACATGCCAATGAAGGACAGAAATCTCATTAAGATCAACGAGATTGCCGAGATAAAATGTCACTCAAAAATATATCAGCCATGGCGGACTGAATGTCTGGCTCCATCAAAACTACAGCACAACCCCCTCAACCCATGAGCCTTCAGACATTTTCGATTGTTTACATATGTGTCAACGAAAGAAAAAAGGGAAAAGAATATATTGCGTTCACAACGGGTGGAAATAAAATACACGGATGGCAGATGGTGGATTATTCATAACTCTGGCAAGACTGCAATACTACAGGATAGAATAGACTGTATGCAAAATGCCATCATTACGGTAATTTCATTACAGGTTTGAAGTCACTGTTCCTCTGGCTGTAGATGAAAGTGAATGAGGCAACTCGCTGTAATCTACTTCTCTGAAGAGGCCAATCAACACTGTGATCAGTGGGACAGGGAGATCACAGGACAGAAAGTCACATACATGTGCATTCATAATGCATACAGATCAACAATCTCTTTCATGCAGTTTGTAAACAGTAGTCTTCTGTATCACTGAGACTATACTGACCTGCATATCGTAGATGAATGCATCAAAACGGGATGGGAATCTCCAAAAATTGCTACTCAGCTTGAAATTCACATTTGTCTAAGAGCTACTTTTTTTATAAACTCATTTTGTCTCCAGTGATCTCCAGGGCACATGTGCAAATATGCAAAACAAAAGAAGCCAAGTAATGGGAGACCTTGACAGCTAAAGCTCAACAACAGTGAAGTTGGTACTTCAATGTGTGCATGTGTTAAAAGATAACTAACAGTTCAGCAGAGGCTAAATTGTCCAAGCTTTAACAATTACAAGAAGAAGCAGTTGTTTATCATGTCAAGGAGCAGTCCCGGCAAAAATCTAACTGAACTAATTAAACCACGTCAAACTGCAGCGCATCAGAGTTTAAAGGGAGCTGACAAATACTTATAATTTGCATTCAACCTAATGTGACCCTCCTCTGTAGCAGTTTTTAGAATAGTTTTTTTAATTAATTTTGTATGTGTGTGTGTGTGTGTGTGTGTGTGTGTGTGTGTGTGTGTGTGTGTGTGTGTGTGTGTGTGTGTGTGTGTGTGTACTGTAGCTAACTGTCTATGCGATTCCTACTCTTCAACTTTCCTCTGGCAAATTTTGCTAGAGGTCTCTTGAAGTCATTTCTGTGTCAGCATTATAAATACATATGCACTATGGTTGGATGTCAATTCTAAAGTTGCTGACATTTTTCTTCTTCTTTGCTCTGCACTATTCAGTCTCAAGTCACAAGGCATAGAAAAGTTAAGGGATCAGCAGGAAGACACATCCTTGAGGATACAATTAATACGTTTACTAGGTAAAGGTCAAAAGAGGTCAGAGGAGTAAGTGAGAAGAATCACTATAACAACATGTGCATTTTTGAATTTATTATTTTATATTCATATTATTTATATTCATCTTTAGGGGACCATGAATGTGACAAAATGTCATAACAATCCTGCCGATAGTTTTTGACAAACAGTATTTCAGTCTGGATCAAAGTGGTGGACCAGCCATCCATCCAACAGATGGACTGAAATAGCTGTCCCTACATCTATAATGCTAAACTGTGTAAATTATATAAATATAAATACATTTGATTTGATTTGATTTAAACTACCCATAGTACAGTCAATATGTTTTTCCATGGCTGTCAATGTACATATTTGGTGATTTACTCCCTGGTCACAGCAACTGCTCCAATAGCAAGCACAATAACATTTGTGAAAATATGGTTTCACTCAGACTCACAGAGCAGTAGCATAGTAGCATTACCTGCATTAAATGCCAGCATATTATGAGAGTATATCAAATACATAGTTGTTCCAAGCACCAACAATATATCAACTCCATTTGATTATATTGCTTATTACAATGCGGATATAAAGTTATCATAATGACAACGTTGTTGTGAGAGCACAGAGGGAGTTCACATTTTGAATGAAAATGTCTGAATCCAGGATGAAAAAAACCAAGAAAAAGACTACTGTTTCTATGATCTTTACCCATCAATAATCATAAATAAAAATATGCTGGGTTCACTGGAGTTGCCATTTCAACCAATTACTGTCCAAGTCTTCCGGGAATCCATTCAGATGCCGAAATTACCTCTTGTGCTTAAAACCATAAAAGCATTCATGAAGGCTATTAGAAGGTTCTCTGTTGTGTGTCTAGAACATAAATACTGCAGTTTTCCCTCACGGGACTAAACAAAGCAGTGCATTTCTTTATAAATGAATGCAGGAAAAGCAATTTTTATAAAGCTTCAGGGAAATATGACTCTGACAGCATTCTATTTTTATCAAGCGCTATATGTTTTATTTTCATCGCTAAACCATTTTTCAAGCTGTCAGAGAGAAAATAAAAATAAATGAAGAGGAGAGACGAAACACACTCAAATCCATCTAGCCATCACTTCACATGGCTACACCCATCTCAAAACTCTTATCAATATAGTCATCCCTCTAGAACAGGTAGTTACTGCTGTGTGAGCTTCTCTCTAACACTTGTCTTTCACATTGTCCCATTCCTATCGATTTCTGTCAATGTTTTCATTACTCAGTGGTAACATGTCTTGAAACACAAATTCCTTTGCTTAAAAGGTGATGTACAGCATGTGCTATGATACCGAGGATTTGACAATTCCATTACTGTCCCTACGATACTGCGTGTGTTTTGACAAGATGGGGGACAACATGATCACAGCTCCCCGCAGTTATGACAAGGCCATGTAATTCCTGACTGATGGATACATCTCTTTGCCCTGCAGAGTTGATTACAGCAGAAAATGCACAGCAGGCCGATGCCTTGTTCTCAAATGGGAACTTTGTCATCTCTGCTTGTCTGACAATCCCAGATCAATACTCAATCAAAAGAGTTTTTTTGCCTTCAGCTTATCGGTTGTTTCTCGGTGCGAAAGCCCAGAGACCGAGCGGTGGACTACATACCGTCATCTAAAAACAAAACAGGACTGTTGCACAAGATGAGAGAGGAAGGGACACCAGGAGCAGTCAGAGGAGATTCTCGGTGAACGCGTTGTACGTTACAGCTTCATTCACAAACAGCGGGACGCATTAGTAATTTGGAATAAGCAGGAAAGGCTGACAAGATGGAGGGGACTGTCTCTTTCAATCACAGATCACAGAAGCCCAGACCAGTGTTTTAATTAAATAATTTAAATGCAATACTGCTTAGAAGAAAACGAGGACAAAACTCTTTTTGAGGATGTTTATGAGACAACTTCTACTCAGACTCGACTGACTACTTAGGGTGATGGTCAGATGCATTTATGCAATTATGAGCTTAATTGGAATACCTTTGATATTATCACAATTTAATACAAATACTTTCATTCCCCATTTCCTTCTACTTTAGATATATCAACAGAGTAAACAAGCTATAAATACACACTTTACTTTGCATTTGCTAAGGCTTCACTCTTGCAGTAATTATCGACAATATGGTGAAAGACGAGAAAGACAAGAGGGTATCAAATGGAGATATGTGGTATTGATAGGCAGTGAGATGCCATTTTGATGGATTTGTTTGGATATTCTTTTAGAGAAACCGTTTTAGAGTACCTATAAAGGATCAGTTTCCGTTTTGTGGTTAAGGTGAATTAACTTATGGAGGACGCAATTGGTCATTGATTTAGTCTGCTCTATGAGGGTTGATAACTAAATATCTGGATACAGTGATGCTAGGCCAAATCAACAACACACAACAACACTTAAGTGAGGCTGTAATTAGTAGTGCACATTAATGCTTTGACCTAAATTCTAACAACAACATGCTGACAATGACAATGCTAACATGCTGATGTTTAGCAGGTATGTTGTGTGTCATGTTTTCCATCATAGCTTAGCATGACAGCTGAGGCTAATGGGAATGTCATTAGTTTTGTAGGTTAATCATTATATGTAAGTATTGGACACATTGAAATGTTGACCTGATGATGGTGCGAGATAGGTATCGTAAATGTGTGTACAACATTTTGTGCCAATCCATAATAGGGATGTAAAGGTTTGTGTATTCATACCGAACCGTCAAGTGCAAATGAAACACCGAAATTAGAAGACCCGCATGCATGTTCCCGGTCAGCTACAACAGCAATGGAGAAAGACTTGCGTTTAAGACGAGGATGTTGTAGGCTAGTAGGGTATGTGAATGAAAACAAATCGAACATGCTAACGCACATTCTATAGCAACACCCAGATGTGCCAATCACAGAAAAGATACATGTTTGGGTGCTTTGAATGTTTAAATATAGCCAATGTGCAACTAATTGAAACAAGTTGATGAAAAATCAGGCAATGACCAAGTCATGATTTATCCTCTGGGTACCATGGATATATGTACCACATTTCATGTCAATCTATCCAATAGTGGTTGAAATATTTCAGTCTGGACCAAAGTGGTGACCAACTGATTTTGTACTAAAAAGACTGTAACTTAGTTTAACTCTAACAGATGAAGCCCCATAGTAGCTTCAGCTGAAATGCAAGAATGCATTTTTAAACACAATAAGGAATTGTGTATTTGATTTGCCATACCTTACAACAGATTTGCACCAAAAAGGGATTTCTTCAAGGTCAGGAAGAACAAAAGTGACCAAAAGCTGTTTACGTACATATGGGCATGTAAGTATTATAGATATTATAGATATTATAGATATAGATAAGTATTATAGACTGTGAACCTATCCTATACTTACACAGAGTGGTATAGACTGCTACACCACAACCAGCAAACTGTACGTTTCATAATTGGAAATTCTTTTTTTTTTCAAAAAAAGGCTTTTAAAGAGCTGATTTTCAGGTAAACGGTTCCTGATAGAAAAGTGCTACGATGGCATGGATCGGTCTTATGAAACAAAGAGGGGAGATAATTTAAATCGCAGAACCTCGAGTGCAATGAGGGTTTCGAAAGGGGCAACGGCTGTCTTTTTTTGTCAGGGAGGAGGAGAGGAGAGTGGGCGATGGGGAGAGATTGGTTTGTCTGGTTGGACTCTGAGGGTTTTGAGTGTGTGTGTGAGGGAGGAGAGGGTCCCTGCCGAACCAGAGAGACGGACAGATAATCAAGCCAGAGTTGATGTGGGACTTTGTGTAGGGGCAAAGGAGAATAGAAACTCTTTAATAGATTAGCAGCACTGAAGTACTGGAGCGGCCACAAGGGAAGCCAAGAGTTGAACCATTGTAACACCTTGAATTCCCAATCATCAATACACCTTAATACAACTATAGCTTCGGGGATTCACATTTTCATTTTGGACAACTCTCTCTCTGAAATTAGAAATACTTTCTCATCTACATAACACTCATGCAGGACAAGGAGAAGAGAGAGAGAGAGAGGCAGAAAAGAGTGACAGAAGGCTGAGAGAAAGATAGATGTTGATGCTATTTAGCTTTGGAATTACGCAGGGAACCACATAACGGCCGCAAGGGAGCAAAATAATTTACTGCAAATCACAAAAATGTATTCAAAAGTCCTATTCACATATATTCAGATCAAATCGCTGTTGAAAATAAAGCACATTTAGAATGCAATTTTTTCCTCTCAGTGGTGTAATGCAAATCGCTCCCTATGGTAATTCAAAAGAAGATAGCTCAGTTAAGAAGGCTCAGGAAAATCAATGATGCCTTACTGGTGAAAAAGAGAACAGATGCATATAAATGAGTGAGTTTCTCACTGGATTGGAGCTTGTGTTTCTATACACTTGGCCATAAGAACTTGCATTGGTATGTTGAGAATGCAAATTTTAACACTTTCAATCACTTATCATTCAGCCTACGATTTCATTTTCATTTGAAAATGTCACGGTTATATAATCTAATAATTTTCAGTTTAGACACTGCAACTCACTGAGACGAAACATGACTCACCAAGTAATTAGAGGAAAATAAAAGTTGACCAGGTGGGCTTATTGCTTCGCTGAACCAAATGGCATCATGTACATACACATCGATGAGAGCAAGAAGGGGGAAAAAACTAATTTATTCTAACACAACAATACCTGAGAGTTAATTGGGCAGCAGCCTCAGATACCTTGGACATTTATTTGCCAGGCTTTCTCAGTCTGACAAGCTGATAATGAGGCATTATGGGACAGCAGGTCACCTGGTAGGGTGTTAGACAGACTGTTCTCCAGCTAACAAAGGGAGGGAAAGAGAGAGATAAAGGTAGAGATGGAGACCATAATGGGACAAACGGGCACCATCATGCTACAAATTACCTGCCAGTTTTGGTGTAATCGCTCAGTTGAATCGTTATCAATCTCTGTCTTGCTTTCTTTGCATTCACTAACTACTGTTGGCACCCCACCAACCCTCTGCATCAACGTTTTATCATACCCTTTCTCAACACTTACACAATTTACCTACGCTAGCAATTAGCCTTTGGTATGGTTCACCTTTTCTTTTTACTGACTTGCTTGCAGGGTCCTTCTTTGTATGTGGCAGTTTGTGATGCTGCCGCAGAAGAGTAATTGTGTGCTTTGAGATAGAGGGACGAGGGGAGCGGGGACGAACAACAGGACAGAGGACATAGTAATGACTGCAGTTCAGGAAATGATGTAATTGTACGCAGGGTGCAGACAAGTGGAGAATGGTTCTAGACAAGTGGTCCGCTTAAAGCAGGTTTAGGCACAATATGTGCGCCATAGGCCTCTTTTCATGATGGCTTGGGTTTGAGGTGATGGTGTGTCAATCTACTGCAATTTATGTCAAGGATTACTGAGGTTTATGTTTGTGCCTCTGGCCTGTTCAGACAAGGGGGCAGTTGGTTTTCATAATGGAGCTATCATTTATGTCACCAATTACACTTGCCTATTGGAGAATATTTACTGTATCATGATATAAAATGACATGCAAGGTAATAGAAGTTGTATCCATGTTGCCCACCCCTAAGCTGAATTTATCGAGCCTGTGTGTACGTGTGCGTTTGCATGTGAGAGCAGAGAGCAGAGCAGAACAGCAGACCAGATCCATCCCTTTCACCCTTCACAGCAGGAACTGGAGCCTTAATTACCTCTGATATAAACACAAATTAGTCTGGAACACAAACAGAGCATGGGCTATGAGGAATATCTTCATTTATACCCCATCATGTCCAATTACACAAGATATATCACCTAGATGCTAGGTTTAACTTGTCTGCATGGTGTGGGCAGAGGAAAGATAAACATAATTTACCAAAAACATGACAGTCTTAACACAGCAATTTTCCAGCAGCATACCATTCCACCTCCAAAATTTAGATCAAACGAATAAATTGACAATATGCATGACTATCACTGATGTTACTGTTATGCTGATGCTGTCATAGTGACTCCCATGTGACTTACAAAACAAATGGAGGAATTAAACTCAGTGCCCTCTGAAGAGAGGTATATGCCAATGGTGTAAAGACTTTATAAAAGAAACAATACCATGCCTACACAGAGATGAGGGATAACTTTATCTCTTGATTAAAACAGAAACCGAATAACCTTCCCTCCGAACGTTTCCAAGTTGTATTATTTTTGGTGTTGCTGTCGGATAACTTTCTGTTTTCTTCAGAGTTACCAACAACACAGGACACACTGCATCTATTTCTAAACGCAATGACATGTGCAATCAACATCATAATGATAAGTTAAAGCAAAAAATGGTGCCACTTTAAGTACAATTACATAGTAGATAGCTATAGCTTCACTTGTCCTGGAGTGAAATGCTGAAATCCTGTGTGAGTAAAGTTTAATAAAATGATCAGTTCCCCAACTGTTTAAATAACATTTAACTATATACAGTATTTGTGATTGTTTATTTAAACAATTAATTATTCAGTGGAAACCATTGAGGCCTCAGTGCTGCAGACACAGTGTCGACAATTATTGAGAGACAGTCTGAGGAGTAAGGCATTGTCAACAAAACACTGACATCATTACAAGTCACCATTACAATCCAAACTTGGTTTGATAAAGTTATGATGTGGTCAAAATTCCGGCAACCGTTAGTAAGCAAGTCAGTTAACATCAGCAGTTATAAAAACGTTGGTAGACAGGGCACAGATGGAGGGAATAGCTAAACAGCAAACATGGGGGAGAAGAATGGTGTGTACACAAAGCCCAAGGGAACGCATGGCATGAAGGGAAAAGAGAATGAGAGAGAGAGATAAAGAGGAATAGAGAAAAAACGGAGAGCGAAGGAGTAAACAGAGAGGAAGAGACTCGGGCTTTGGCTGCCTTTGTTATCAGTTTGCACAGAAATGTCAGAGCACTGTGACATTCTTCCCTACAGCTTCCCCTGCTGCCCAACTGCTACTGTGTCACACACGGTACACCACTCTGCTACGGATTACACACACACACACACACACACACACACACACACACCCCCACACACAAACACACACACACCCCACACACACACACACACACACACACACACACACACACACCAATGGTGGAAAAGCACATATTGACAAAAATAAATAAATTAACACACGGATCACACACACAACATACACACATATATTAACGTACAGCATGTGGTAACTTCATTGATACACAAGCATTCTTTACTGGGTGGAGCTTCTTTTTTCAGGATATAGCATGGTTGCTAGCGGTTGAAAAATGTAGCACTGAGAGAAAATGAAGAATAAAGAAATATTTTGTATAATATTAAATATAATCTTTAGAAACATCTATTCCCATGAAGTATAGTTAATAATTTTACGATTGTTATGTTATCCGGGAGGACTCCGGAAGGGTACCGAAGGACTAGAAGGGCGGCAGCCTCTTCGGTGGCAGAGGCAATGCAGCGGGTGTGGGAGAAGTTCGGAGAAGCTATGGAAAAAGACTTTCGGTTGGCACCAAGGTGCTTCTGGAAAACCATCTGGCACCTCAGGAGGGGAAAGTGGGGAACCATTCAAGCTGTGTACAGCAAGGGTGGGACCCTGCTGACTTTGACTGAGAAGGTTATCGGGTGGTGGAAGGAGCACTTTGAGGAACTCCTGAATCCGACTAACACGCCCTCTATGGTAGAGGCAGAGCTGGAAGCTGATGGGGGATCACCGTCAATTTCCCTGATGGAAGTCACTGAGGTAGTCAAACAACTCCACAGTGGCAAAGATGCAGAGGTTGGTGAGATCCGTCCAGAAATGCTGAAGGTTTTGGCTGTTGAGGGGCTGTCTTGGTTGACACGCCTCGTCAACATTGTGTGGAAGTCTGGGACAGTGCCTAGGGGGTGGCAGACCGGGGTGGTGGTTCCCCTATTCAAAAAGGGGGACCAGAGAGTGTGTGCCAACTACAGGGGTATCACACATCTCAGCCTCCCTAGTAAAGTCTACTCCAAGGTACTGGAAAGGAGGGTTCGGCCGATAGTAGAACATCGGATTGAAGAGGAACAATGCGGATTCCGTCCTAGTAGTGGAACAACGGACCAACTCTTTACTCTCGCAAGGATCCTGGAGGGGGCCTGGAGTACGCCCATCCGGTCTACATGTGTTTTGTGGATCTGGAGAAGGCGTATGACCGGGTCCCCCGGGTGATACTGTGGGAGGTGCTGCAGGGGTATGGGGTCAGGGGGTCACTTCTGAGGGCCATCCAATCCCTGTACACCCAAAGCGAGAGTTGTGTCTGGATACTCGGCAGTAAGTCGGACTCGTTCCCAGTGAATGTTGGCCTCCGCCAGGGCTGCGCTTTATAACCAATCTTGTTTGTGATTTTCATAGACAGGATATCGAGGCGTAGTCATAGAGGAGAGGGGTTGCAGTTTGGTGGCCTGAGGATCTCATCGCTGCTCTTTGCAGATGATGTGGTCCTTATGGCATCAGCAACAGTCACTGGATCGGTTCACAGCCGAGTGAGAAGCGGTTGGGACGAGAATCAGCACCTCAAAATCTGAGGCCATGGCTCTCAGCAGGAAACTGGTGGATTGCCTACTCCGGGTAGGGAATGAGCCCTTACCCCAAGTGAAGGAGTTCAAGTACCTCGTGGTCTTGTTCGCGAGTGAGGGGACGATGGAGCGAGAGATTGGCCGGAGAATCAGAGCAGCGGGGGCTGCAGTCTGCAGTCGCTTTACCACACCAAAAAGAGAGCTGAGATAGAAGGCAAAGCTCTCAATCTACCGGTCGATCTTCGTTCCTACCATCAACTAGAGGAGAGATTATATCTCCTCACTGGCCTGGGAACTCCTCGGGATCCCCCAGTCGGAGCTGGCGGATGTGGCCCGGAGAAGGGAAGTTTGGGGTTCCTTACTGGAGCTGCCTACGACCCGACCCCGGATAAGCGGTAGACGACGGATGGATATACGATTCAAAAACACACAATTAGTGAGACAAAATAAAAAGTTCCACACATCCGATTAGTTCAATTTGTCAATAAATGCTCAAGTTAAAAACTCAAACAGGATATCATACACACAGAGATAAGAGTTTCCAATGATACTTTTTGTGGTAAAAGTTAAGTCAAAAGTCCTAAGATGAACAATTAAATGTAACTGATCGCTCAATACAGTTTGGCCTCTCAGACCTTTGAGATGAGGATATTCACAAACTACAACATTAAAGAAAATTCATAAAAAAAATTCATTGCACACTACCTACTCAGCATCAGACGACTAGGTTAGCAACTAGATATTGAACATTACTGTAAAGACACATTTTCCCCTTAGGAGTTAGGGGAACGCAAGACTGGGCTAAAGGGTGAACAAAAACACAACTCCAAATGAATGATAATGTTGCTCCGTAACTGCTTTATGAAGCTGCTTGCTGCTTAATTGTCATGATGCAACAGCCTGACTTTGACTTTTGTTTTTTTACAAGGTTCTTGCTTCCACTTCCATTCCACTTTCTTATGTCTGGACTGCGGCTCAGGAGTCACTGTGTCGTCCACTCATCGGATGGTCAGTGGATCGATCCCTGACCCCTGCAGTCAACATATCTGATGAGCAGGTGGCACTTTGTTTGTTTGTCTGCCACCAGTGTACAGAGTGTGTGTGTATGTGTGTGTCAATGCAGTCCATTTATCATTTACATGTAATTATGATAAATCCATTTTGATTTATTTCTCTGTTAAGATGATTTCATGAACACTAGATGGAAAAACCAGTGAGAAATGTTGTTAAAAGGAATACAAAAGGTTTAATGATGCCATGACTGACTATCTATCTCCCTCAAACAAAACAATCCTTAGCCTACAGAATATGAAACCTATGGAAAACTAACAGGTTGTTAAATACAATGTTGATGATTGTTGGATAGACAGATCATTGAGGCTAAACTGACATGTTGGCTAAGTAGACTATTGTACAGATTTGCAGGCATATGCAAGAAACACAGAGCGGCATTCTTCATCTTATCTCTGAGCTCAATCATATCTGACATCCATGGCAACTCAAGTACCAAGAAACTGTCAGATCACACCATACTGAAAATAAACTTCAGTTTATTTTGTTTTGCTCAATTTGGTTTATTAAACCAGGCTATGATCCACTCAAGAAGTAACAGTTTACATGATGCTCGGGGTTATAAAAGCATTTACTGGGTATCTTTGAGATATATCAAAAAATAAAGAACACAGCAACAAACAATTGCATATAAAAGCAAATTCACTTCTATCACTTCAAGCAAGAAGGTCTCTGGCGGATAGTATTGGATCTAACCCAGTAATGTAAAATGAGTTTAAAAAAAATATATTGGTGCTGAGCTTGCAGAAGTCAGTTAATTTGTCTACTAAATAGAGTCAGGGCTAAAAACTAAGATGATTCAAATGTCTGGCCCTCACTGAGGCCAAACTGATAACAGCTTTTCCTGCTTGGAATTTGTTATTTTTCTAGATCGCTCCCAGTGGGCTCATTTTCTATGTAACCATGTGAGGTTGCATGCACAGTGTGAGTGTGCAGTACAGTAAAAGCACTAACACACTCTGTAGGTCAGGAATCCACACTATCAAAAACTATGCATGTAAGCATTACATAAATCACTTGTTTTTGTTTTTTTCCATTTGACAATTCCACAATGTAATCCTTGCTACTGCAGGATCACAACCTGAAAATGCACTTTTAGTGTGACTGCATTATTCTAACGAGATTCAACTGTGTTTGTCAGTCTATAATCTTGGTGTGCATAGCCAGTAATGAAATAATGTTGCTTGCCTAATGTATACCATTGCATAAGCAATGTCTGTATTAGCAATTCACAACACAAGTTCAGCAAGCTCCAAATGTCTTCATGGGAAGCTGTCTGTGTGTGAGAGTGTGTGTTTGTGTGTCTTTCCTCTGCCCGCCTGTTGACTGATCCCTCTTATCTACGAAGCTCTGCTGGTGATTAAAGTTTTTGTCTGTTGGCTTTTTGTGCTAATGATGTGAGAACAAACATAGTGACAACCATCATAGGATTGGCAGTGCGGAGCTTTTTATTCCACTGTGCTTTCTACTTCTAACCATCTGACTGGGACCTGCATTCCACAAACGTATTTCTCCAAACAATCTGGGCGCTGCAACATGTTTGCCCTTAAGACACTTGACAGGTAAACCCGAGGGGCTCTTTTTTCACTTCATTTTCATCAGTGGAACACAGTTCAAGGTGAACAGCGGGAGCACACCGGGTGAAGCAACTGATTTTTGCTCATTTCATCATCAGCGCCATGAAGTGCAACTATGACAGTTGGAAACATTGTGGGACTCAAAAGTATATATTTCAGTAGTTGAGGTAGGGAACCGTCAATAGTTTTGTGAACAAAGCTACTCCCCTTACATGTCCTGGATTTGGACAGGGCAATCACAACCGTTTATCTACACGCATGCTGTCATTGGTCATCTAGGACGGACGACTCTGCGGGTGAGAGCCGGGAGGGAATCGAAGATTCTGTAGGAATGAAACCCGCAAATAGAGTCACACTCTGGAGCCGTTTACTGCCAGGGGGAGAGCTCTGAGATTTTAACTTTGAACAGCAGTCAACCTGTGGTAAACCGTCTGTGTGTGTCTGGTAGCAGAGCAGCTGTAGCAACAGCAGTTCTGTGAATGTGTTTCTGTTGTTTACAAGCACACGACTACTGCCTGCCACCTGGCCCAATATGAACGGCCTCCTCAAAGACTTTGGATTGGTTCTAATGTGCAGGGTTAACTCTATAATTGTTTCCATCCAGTTTTAGCAACGGAATTAGGAAGATTGTCTTCAGTCTATAGTTGAGCGAAGCATTTGTCAGCTGACTTGAGAGTCTAATGAACAGCAGAAACTAATCCTAGTGTGTCCAGGATGTCACCGCCTACACACTTCTCACCAAGGCATCATGTCATATAGGACCATTGTATGGTGGATTACTGCCATTCACACCACAACTGTATGTAGATAGCGTAAAAAAAGATGTTTTTTCATAATTTACCCTGCTTTTATGACTGACACACGCATGCAGACTTGCTTGTAAAAAAGGTGGCAGTAGGTTAGCAAAGAACTTTCCTGAAATAGAAACGCTGTACATTCAAAGGGCATTTATTTATAATCCAGCCCAGTGAGGGCACAACTGTCACCATGATAGCAACAGTGATACCAGTCACAACAGCTCAGAGAGCCAAAAGAAGCAGCTCCTGTGACAAAGTGACAAAGGCATCTAAGAGAACGTTAGGATTTATAGTAGAAGCCAAAGGTGAAATGTATTCTCAAAGGCTCTGCCAGACTTGCCTTAAAATGATCAATTTTGAATCACTTGACCATGAGATGGGGAAGAAAGGTAGTGCAGAGTCTCTGTATTAGTATTATATAATGGTAGTAGTCCATAAAGTAACAAACTGTCTATACATATTGATCATCACATTTAGATTTAAAAAACTCTCAATCGTATAATATAAATGGTATTTTTCTTTCCAATTCTACAAATGTCATATCAAATCTCATTTAGCTGTTTCAGTTCCATTTTTTCGGGAATCCCGTGGAATAAGAGCCACATTCATTATTCATCACGCGAGTGGGATGGGACAGGAATCATAATTACAACAGGTCAGTAGTAGGACGGGAATTTTTGATTGAAAAATACACTAAAAATACACTAATGTGTCACCCTCTATTTCAGCCAAAGAGCAGGGCAGGAAAATAGGGGCGAGAAGGGGAAGTAGTGAATACATTTTGTGTTTGTTGTTGTTTATGAACAAACAATACATGTTCAAGACAAAATCCTGCAACATAAAACATATATATTTGATAACACTGTGGAATATTATTGTCAATAAAGACTTGTTTGCCTTAAAGTAATTTGTATCAAGTCATGTGCATTTGACTGCAGCACCACGACATCACATACAAACCACTGGGACATAAATGTAGACATCGGCACAACCACACCGCGCCTGAGATCAGAGACATCTCAAATATAGCAATCATGGTGTGTGTGTGTGTGTGTGTGTGTGTGTGTGTGTGTGTGTGTGTGTGTGTGTGTGTGTGTGTGTGTGCGTGTGTGCGTGTGTGTGTGTGTGTGTGTGTGTGTGTGTGTGTGATATTGCTGTGCAACTAAAGCCAATAAAAGCCAAGTTCTCCCCAGAGTCCTTCAATATAACAATGACACCTACCTGTAGGGGATCCCTCGAGCACCTCTCCTGTGTAGCGTGTCTCTCTGAAGATGGGCCGGTTGTCATTTTGGTCGATGACAATGATCTCTAGTATGACCGGCCCCTCAACAAGGTTTCCAGCGAAGTCTGTGGTTGAAACTTCCAGCTATGTGGAAGGAAAACAAACTGTTATTTACAGTAATCTTTGTAAACTGTATGTGAGCGGTTCAAAATCTGTGCTCTTTTGCATTCTGCTACAAAAACATCCCACCTGTCTTCTAACGAAAATACAGCCACAGTTAAAAATGGATTCAAACATCACTGCAATTTACTGCAGCTCCCTCTAAAAATGACAACAATGCTTAATAGCAACATTTGTCTTAAGACGGATAAACACACATTATTCTATCTTTGTTGCCAGTGGTGGGCAATTTCCCTGGAATACAATAATGACATAATTTGTATTATTAAGTGTCTGAGCATTTAGCAGTACCTTAACATTTGCCTGTAATTACAATTTTGTATCAAGTTTTTCAAACATCCACGCTGTAGAAATTGTGTTTAGTGATTATCTGGTAAAAACGTTTCACTGCATTTAGTTTGTTTATTTCTTACTTCCCCTCAAACGTATTCACCTTGTGTCCTTGTATATACTGTATGCCTGTTCACATTCTTTTACAGGCACTTCGAGATACAAAACTTCCTCCTCCTCCTCCTCCTCCTCCTCCTCCTCTCTGCCTCTTCACCTTGTTTGCTCCTCCACCGAGGAACCCTCCATCAGCCTGCACCACATACTTATGCATTCAGCTTCCCCCTACTCTGCAGTTTTGCAAGTCATCCTCACCGTTCACCTAGGAGACCATGCCAGTTTAACAGAGTACAGTTGAAATATGCAGAATATCAATTCGGCAATACTTAATTTAATCCAGAGTGGGACGACCCTGTCCTCTTTTGTCAGCTCCTAAATACTAAACAGACACAACTAAAGCTGAGCCGACTAAATAGATGTAGTTGAAGTATATAGGGATGGAGGTGCACTCCAACCAGCTGCATTATTGTTAATTTGTTGTGTATACTATTAGTAACTCTGGTAATTGTGCTGACACAATTGCGTTCACAATGCATAACAATGGCCAAAAAAGTTACAAATTGACTCCATGCAGAAGAATAGCGCTTTCCTGACTAATGTTGGGAGCACATATTTGCGACCTATAATTATAAATACAAGCCGAATTCCAAATTGACCGAACGCATTATTCAGCTTTCCCTTTAAGATGCTACATGAGAATTATTTTCAAAAAGTATCATTGTCGTATTAATTTTGATGGCTTAGTGTGAATACCATTACAAATGAAAGCGTAGTTGAGGTGACTTGTTGGCTTTATCTTGTTCATTAACAAAGGTTATCTCAGCAGTGGCCTCATTTGTTTACCTTAATTATACAAATTATTATCCTCAGAAATAACGTGGTATTCATTTTGAAGCGCTACATTTGGATACAATGAATAATGGAGATTGCAGACTGAGAAAATGAGCACACCCGCACAGTATGCATACGAAAAGTGATTGGACGCATAATAGCCTGTATGTTGCCACTGCTGGTTGTCACAAGATTTGGATCACTTTTGAAATAATCTTTGCATGTCTTCTGCTATAAATCCAATCTGCAGAAGAGGCTATGCACTCTAGGAAGTCAGCGATTTGTATCCTATAAAGATACCATATGTAAAGACATTACCTCCATTCCAATCTTAATCTGTGGCAAAAGAGATCACTTTACTTCCTTTATTAGCGCCGGAGCAGGGCTGGAAGGATTTATCAGAGGGAGAGAGAGTGAACGAGAAAGCTTTATCTGTGGCATTGCATTGCCAGCCTTCCCTCTTCCAATCAGTAATGCATGACATCACGCAACCTCTCTATCACATGGGTCATCCCGGACCTCTCCCTCTCCCTTTATCTCTCCCACCCCCCCACTGTCTTCCTCTTTCTTTGTCCTCCTATCTGTCCGTCACCATGGAGCCTGGAGCATATAGCATAATGGCAGTAATGGCACACATGCAGCAGAACTAAGTGTTTTAGGTGTTAGGAGCCTAATGGTTTCATATATCATCTCATCCTGCTCTCTCTCTCTCTCTATCTCTCTCTCTCTCTCTCTCTCTCTCTCTCTCTCTCTCTCTCTCTCTCTCTCTCTCTCTCTCTCTGCCTTGAGAATATACCATCGGAGTCTATTCATGAGAGGGACCATTTCCCCCTCTGTCTCCATCCTGCAGAACTGCTGACTCTCAACTAATGGTGTTCTCAACCCAACATGTATCTTCATCCTATCCACTGATCAGCTCACACACTCATACACACACAGGTAGAAGGCTGAAACAAGAGTACAGGGATCACTCTTGAACATGATGGCAAAATAACTACAGTCCTGTGCCAACAAGCATCAGTACGCATGACATCACTCACTCACACAGGCGCACACACATTAACACATGCACGCAGTCTGCCTTTTCTTCGCAGCATGTCTGAGCTGTAATGAGAACATTAGCTGTGAGGTGCCGAGCTTCAGATCCTTTGAATGGGGGATCACACCGACAACACAGAAATAACCTGTTTGGCAGACGGAGGGAATATATAATCAAACACACATAGTCTCATAGCAAAAGGTGAGATTCTTAAAACAAAGGCAGCTATGAAAAGCTTTTGATTTGCATAATTCTCTTCGAGCTACATATGACTTGCAAATATCATAGCACAAGTTCTAACCGGGGTTTAAGTATGCAGTGCATTCGCAATGAAAATGTGAAATGATTTAGTACGCTCAAAGATATTAGGATGCAGTGTAAATGATGTAGTCTAGTGTTGATGGAAGCTATGCGATGCACAAAGGAACGGTAGAAGCAATTTGCAGTTAGATACAAATTAAGTTGCAAATGGTTGTTAATCAGCTACAAGTTCTCACAAATAATAATAATTTGAAATGAATAAGTTGAACATTTTTAGAAAGAAAATGCTCTTTGTTAAGTTTAATAGAGTTGAAAAATGGAAGAGACGCAGGTTCAAGACGTATTTCCCCCCAATAAATCTATTTCAATGAATGATCTTTGTGATCCTCAGCACAGAAACACGGGAGTACTACAGATGTTGTAACAAAGTTTAGGTCATGACCACCTCGTTCCCTCGTTGACTCAAGCTGCAGATTGTAAAATTGGATTTCTAAAAAACTCAATCTTTAGGTGAATCTTTACAACTAAGAATAAGAAGTTGTATAATTTTTTGACTTATTTAATTTCTATCTTTTCTGTGTCTTTACATTACATTATAGGTAATTCAGCAGATGCACTTATCCAGAGGGACTTACATTGAACTAACTACAGGGACAGTCCCCCTGGAGTTAAGTACCTTGCTCAGGGGCACAATGGTGGCAGTCTGGTATTCAACTCACAACCATCTGGTGTTGTATTTGGAAGCCGTGCCACTAGACCACTAGGCCATCACCAGCACCATTGTCTCAGTGTTGTATTTATGTTTGTATGTGTTTTATTTATGGTAAATGTATGCATCCCATTGCTGCATAACCCTAACCTTTGCGAGTCTACATTCCCTTGTCGACCTACATTTTTACACATTTGACTTTTCACCAAAGAAGCAGATATTTTCTAACACTTAGCACTGATGGGTTTTGTCACGAAAGCGTTTCGACTGTGAGTCACGTCGTCCTTGTAGGAAATAAATGTGACATCTACCTCCGGAACCAAGGGCACAAAATATATCCTCCCACTTCATAACACTGTTGGCACCAGTTTTAGAAAATTGATTGACGTCCGTCTGCGCATAGGCCTATATTAAATGAGTTCCTGTTATAACAAAATCCCAAACATTTTTTGATTAATAACTGTAAAAATACATATAACATTATGTATGTGATGGTAATTGGAACAGAGCTATTTTTTCTTCTTTCTCTGCTTCCTTCCTGCATTTCTGTTCACTGACTAACCACACATTTAATGTTCTACTACTACTTACAGTTGCTATTTTTTGATGGGGAAGCAAGACTGACATTTATTCTGAAGTAAATGTAAATAATGATGGTGGCTATCATAACTTTTATACCCTGTCTCAAAACCATAATGTATTACAAAGAACATTTGTCTTACCCTGCAGGCTTTATGTGAAATACTGAGTCTGATTTCAACAGTGGGATTATTCATCAAAAATAATTTGGTAAAAGCAGCATACCTTTTCTTCCCCAGCTCTCATCTTTGCACTGCTGCTACTGTAGGCGCCAGATATTCTTTAGTAGCTCTTTTTGTACTTGTGTATAAAGAATCCTAAATGGTCCATGGTGGTTGGATGCTTGTGCAAATCCCCACCTATGCACTGTCCTCTCTTCTTGGAGATCTTTGCATAATAGAAGACCTCACAGAATATGTGCATATGATTTGGTTTGTGCATGATGGACATAAAAACGGCGAAACAGAATGTTTTGTTCAGTATGTGGGCATGTCGAAATATATGAAATATGGTCTTTTCAGACCCAATTAGCCTCCAGCCTATAGGTTTTACTGCACACACACACACAAATATATAGTATATACATATATACTGTATATATATATATATATATACCACTTCTAGCTCTGGGGAACTGACAACGTCTAAGAATCTATAATCTTACTTGTTTGAATGTAAACTGTACTTTAAATTGATTTAAATATAACTTAGTGTCACTTTGTGCATCAATGGGCGAACAAAATGCTCCATTACATTCCCAATCATGAGGTTGCTGTGTGTGTGTGTGTGTGTGTGTGTGTGTGTGTGTGTGTGTGTGTGTGTGTGTGTGCGTGTAAATGTGCGTGTGCGTGGATTTGGGAAGTTAAAGTCCGACACGAGGCATTGCATTCCTCAAACGGCTCATCACTTGCCTGTTAGCAAAATGAGGAGGCTATTTTGTCTCTATCATGGATCAGAGCAAAATATTTTCTCACGTTTAAAATTAGCATCTATGTGTGTAAGAGTGGGCAGTGATTTCATTTGGAGGGAAAATTACTTATTAAAGCAAGGAGAATTGGAGAAGATGGGCCCTGCTCGAGTCAGATCAGCGGCAGTCAGTCACAGCGGGGATGATAAACTCTGTGACCATTACCTCTGTGTTTATTGGCTGAGTTGGCTCCTCCTTCAGAGTGTCGATCTATGACTACATTCATCTTGTCTGTTCACATTACAGGTCTCAGTGAATGCTATCTACTCACTTCCCTTTTTGCCTGAGACTGTGTCAGAGAAGCTTGAGTGGGACTATTTTCTCTAAGAGATCATTATCACAGACATGAATCTGAGACATTGACCCTTCTCCATGGTGGAGAGGTCGCTCTAAAGGCTGCGGTTGTTCTTTATTAAAGTGTTGCTCATATTTATTTATCACGAATACACCATGGTTGATTTATTAAAAATGGATGCTACATTGTGAATGTCTTCTATTTGTGTTGCTTTAAAAGGAGTTCAACCATGTAAGGCTTCTAGTTGACAAGTACCATTTACTATGTTTGTTTGTTTTTTGGGAGGTTTTTAATTTACCATTAAAAAACTGGTACAACCTTAGTGTAAGAGGACTGTGGCTCGATCCTTTTCAGCGTGGAAAGGATTCAGGGCTATCGTTATTCAACACATGGACAAGAGGAATCGGTGTTACATGCAAGAGACACACATGCCTGTTGCCAAACGCAAACATAGAAAAGGATGTGCAACTGTAACTGAACAGTTGAAAGGGGAATACGAGAAACTACACTTTATTCTGAAAGCCTCTGTCTTTTTTTTGTCTAAATTTTGAGGCAGAACCAAACATTATGCTCCTCACTTTCTCCCTATCCTCTTCTCTCATCTGTCTCCATTGATACCTCCTCGCTATGAGTCTTGAAAGGCCTTTGTTCCCAGATGAGAAGCTAGGTTGATTACAGGGAAGGGATATCGGCAGAGGTGTGAGCTGAAGCCCAAGTCAATTGGGTGATTGGCTTATTGTGGCAGTAGCAGAGGAATGGGTATCTGAGCTGGGAAGGCATTATCACAGCCATAAACACAGACAGAATAGGAAGAGTGAAAAGGGAAGTGGTGAAAAGGGTGCCGAGTCATGCATATGGAGGCGTCTCTGTTGCCATCCACTGCCATCGCCTCATTTCACATTCACTCAGCATGCAGCTCCTCCTAAACCATTCAAGTAGTCCTCCCTTTGCTGGGGTGCTGAATTCAAAGAGGATATGCCTGCCTGCCGTTTTCTTAAGATCGCGGTGAAACTGCTCTGCAGTAGCTCCAAGGTGAATAGTTCCCAGAACCTCCCAAACACTCCTGGGGCTCAGCCTTTATCAGCAGGCTGCGCTCCACCCCGCAGAACCCCGGTCCTGGCCTAACACATTTCAGACAGTCCCCAGGAGGGAGAGCCTTCCCTCCTTCAAACTCTCCTCAATGCTCCCCCTTGGACACAGCAAAGGGAAGCATCTGATCACTGCTTTACTATGCAACTCCAGCAGAGTGAGTTTTATTGGTCAGCTCAGCTCGGAATATCTAGAAACAGAAGCGCCCGTGGGTGGGTCAGAGGTATCAAAGACGTGTATCGTCAATGTACATCTTGGCAGCCTAATGATGGTGGGGAAGACGGGAAGCTGGCAGCCACACTGACTGTTAGAGTTCAAACAGTCATCATGAAATGCAGTATGCTATCGGTAATCACATTGTGTTTCAAGGTTTCATAGTAAAATATGTTTTCATTTTGTGAAAGCTACAAAGACAAACATCACAGCGAGATACACACAGCCTGTATACGTGTGAAGAAACTTGTGATGACAACAAAGCAATGTTTTTTAGATAAGATCATTTCCCTTTTCCCTCTATTCCTCTTAAAGCTCAGACCTCAAGGCATCAGCTTCCTTTAGAAACACCCCCTGGGATACAAGTTTGTTAATCCACCGGTCCTGTACACATCTGCTGCATATACCTTCAAAATCTTGAAACACTTTATAGCAATGAAATTAAGCCATGGAAGCAGGCTGTCAAGAAGGAAGCACGGCTGCCAAGTGTGCTTCATGCTCTCACCATCGCTCTCTGAGAGACACAGGGAGAATAACTGGGACTCCGTAGGAGTTTTCTGCTCAAGAGCACATTTTTTCTACAAAGTGAAGCCACAACTCTGTGCCATCAAAGCTACAGCAGTGGAACCAAAAACTCCTAATCCGCCTGAATTAAAAGATTAGGGCTCTGCCGAAACATGTTCTGTCTGTTAGTTGGTTCACCACATCAGTCCAAACTAAAAGATGGATTGCCATGGAATTTTAAACTGACATTGAAAGTGCAGAATGAGGTTGATATTTTTTTTTTTTTGTGAAATATCTCAACAGCTATTCGATGGATCCCCATGAGATTTGCTACAGATACCCACAGGGATACAACTACTACTTTGGGCATCCCTTGAATTTTCATATTGCATTACCTGTAGGTCAACGTTTTCAATATCTCCAGATCTATTGTACCAGATGGATTGTAAATAAATGTTCATGTTCCAAGACAATGTATCCTGATGACTTTGTTGATCCACTGACATCCACTGACATTTCTCTAGTTGCCATTTGTGGTTTTGCATAAGAAGTCTTTGATGAAACAACTATTGGATGGATTGTCATGTAAGTTTGTACAGATATTCATGTCCCCGAGCCGTCATCAACATTTTAATGTGTCCAGCACTTTGGCTTATGACTAAAAAGCTGAATAATTAGCATTCTGTTTAACACTTATTAACTTGCTAATGCATTACACTCGGTTTGCTTATGTAATAAATATTACACCTACTAAGAATCAGTGTGTTAGCGTTCTCATTGTGGTGTCTCATTGTCTCATATGCTGGTGTTACCATTTAATTCAATTCACCAGCATCACAAACTACATCCTCTAAAACAGGAGTCTTCAATGATTTTCAGGCCAAGGACCCCCAAACTGGTGTAGCATGGAGCAGGGACCCCCTACTGCAGCGGTATTCAAATGAGGTGGGGATGCTGTCAGAGTTCTGTGCGAGAGGGAGAGGCTGTCCGAGTTGTGTGCGACGGGGGGGGATGTGAATGTGCAAAAAATATTTTTTTTTAATAAAAAAATATTTGCTTTATCTACAAACAATTTTGCGACCCCCCCTGCAGCACCCCCTGTTGAAGACCTATGCTCTAAAACAGGGGTCGGGATCCTATGGCTCGCAAGCCATATATGGCTCTTTCGATGACAAAATATGGCTCGCAGACAAATTTGAGCTGATATTTTTAGTAATCAAGTAATACATAATTATACTGTCATTTTAAAGTAAAACTTTTAGCAGCAGATTTTTTTTTTTTGTTCGCCCCTGTCCTTTCCTCCGCTCTGTCTCTGACTGGAGGTGTGTTCGCACATGTGTGTGTCGGCAGCGAAGCCCCGCCCTTTGCAAAACCGAGCAGAGGAAAAACTGCGCAAAGCAAGCAGCCAGGAGTGTCAAACTCAATCACAGAGAGGGTCAACATTAAAAACTGGGACTACGTCGAGGGCCAAACACGGTCCACATTTATTGAACAGGGTACACATATTGGATAAAATGCAAAAATATATGGAACATATTTAAGTCAAATGCAAACGGATTGATGAGCTGTTCAATTTGAATTTCTGAGCTGCAAAGTCGCTCAGTTGATCAGCAGAATGCTGTCGGGAACACAGAGGTGGAGATGTTTGTCAGTGTTTGGAAACACGTAGTGACCAAAGTTTCCTTCTGCATCAGAGTCTCCCACAGGCAGCTCGGCTTAGAAAGCTCTCACTGCATCACACATGTCCGTGATCACACGGCCCTGAAGCTGCAGGTTTAACAGTGAGATGCTTCGTTATGTCGCACAAACAGTCCAGCTCATATCGTCCCAGAGATCTGTGGTGTGTTTCCCTTTGCTTTACAAAAACTGGTAGATTTCCTCACGCAACTCGAAAAATCTATTCAGCACTTTCCCTCGACTCAGCCATGTTCAGAAAAGACTTAAATTGACTCTTATAAAGTTTCCTGTCTGTGTTACGGTGCTTATTACATGTTCCATCTCCAGAGCTTTACAACACAGCGCTTCCTGGTGTAAGATGCAGCTGACGGTGTATCTTCTTCCGCATCCTGTACTAATCCGCTCTTTTCATCACATCGCAGGCGCTCCATCTGTCGTCAGTCCCGTCAGTTTGTCTCGGAGCAGTTTCATTTCTCACACATTTAGATACTTCCTCAAATGTATTTTCCCGTGGTTGTGCCATGCATTGATTTAATTACCAAAACCGGCGGGCCAGTTATGACAGAGATATGATATTTTCTCGCGGGCCGGATATAATTGCCTTGAGTTTGACACCCGTGCACATAAATGAGATAAATAACATAAGCGTTTAGTTTATTTAATAAAAGAGCACCTGTTCAATTAAACACTGATACCGCTATTAGTACTCGGAGACATGTTAAACTTAAAAATGCACGCATAAAGTTGCATTCAATTTTATTAAATATATGGCTCTCAAGGAAATACATTAAAAAATATTTGGTTTTTATGGCTCTCGCAGCCAAAAAGGTTCCCGACCCCTGCCCTAAAATGATCAAAACATAGAATTAGAACTACAATGGTTACAACAAAAACTGCACTTTTTTACTTTTATGATGGTAAGATTTATTGCAGGGCTGTTGTATAAGTCTGCATTGGTATTAGGTGGACATAGTAAACTGTAAATAAAGTGTATAATTAGGGTTCAAGTTATAATCTGAGTTTTGTGGGGGTCAATAAAACAAGTTGAGGAGTCCGTGGGCAATTCTCCCCGGAGAACATTTTGGGTCGTAAAAGTCTAATTCCACTATTCCGTCATATAAACTGATCTTAAATATTGCATATTTTAATGAGTTTGCCTCCCCGATTGTAAACATACAGTGAATTATTGTAATGGAGGAATAGGCTTATTTTGTGTTTTATTCCACACAGCCTGTTATGCCTATTCGTGAACGATCAGAACATTTGTAATTAAGAATAATTAAACCTTATTTCTAAAATGTCTTAAATACATTGACACATTCACACATTTCCTTCTAAATTTATATACTGCACACCTATGGGCAGTAAACAGGTATGTTTTAAGACTGAATATTTACAAACCAAAAATGTAAACCTTGAAAGAAAAATATTAAGTGGAAAAACATACATGTATATTACTGCAGGAAAACCCTTTACATCATATTTTATTTTTTAAACATGATTTGGTCCATTTGACATTAGTTTTGCATAATTGGCAAAACAGAAATGTTCCAGAACAATTTAAACTGTAAGATTACAGTGTGAGGCTGAGCCACATTTCCCTCATATGACAGTCCTCTTAGTTTGACAGCATAGTGTGTGTTTGCAATGTGTTTTAGAGACGTCTCTGCTGTTAAAAAAAAAAAACCGAATATAAATAAAGATAATTCATTCATTTATTCATTAAGCCCATAGACAAATGTGTGGTGTATATTTTATGGGAAATGCAGGGCTTTCATTGGACTTTTTAATGCTGTGTAATCATCAAGTTGCTGGCATCAGTGTTTTCCAAAGAAGCCTGTCTAATGAGTATGTTCCATCAATGCAAATCCTAAATCATGAATTATTTTGCTTATATCTGTCAAACACTGAAGGATGACTCTTTGCTCTCTCGTTGGCATGAGACAATCACTGAGTGCACACACACATATTCATATAGAGCGTTTGGGACAGGACTGATTCAGACGGACGGGCACGTTTCTCTATCATTAAGCTTGCATTGTTTCCAAGCTAGTGATGTACACGCGTGTTAATCATAACTACTATTAGAATCTAAACAATTATACAATAAAGTAGCCAGGTGACTGATTAAAATAATAGTTGTTGGTAATGTCTTCCGTCCCCCAACAGATGTATGATTATAATGCTTTCATGGAAGTTCAGATACCTCCTTATGGGAGCTCGTTACTCGAAACCTGATCATGGCCAAAGCAAGACGTGGGAAAAATAAGTATGAGGGTTATAGACACACGCTAAAACATAGTTAAAGTCTAAAATGCATGATAAAAACATGACTTGACTCTACTATCACTACCAAATTGTTTTGTCTTGTAATACATGGAGTATAGCTAGGCAACAGCTAAATCCAAGTTAGGAGTGTAATGGTGCATGCATTTGTCCCAAATTGTTTAGTACAGGATGTTCAGCTCAGTAAGTAATTTGTTTCGATTTGGTACTCCCAATGACCCAAATAATTATCATATTAGTCTATTGCAGTGTAATATGAGATATCAAGTGCTCTGACGGGTTGCTAAGACATGAAAAAGAACCATCCTACATTCTAAACTTTGCAGTAATTATGATTTTTATTGAAAATGATATCTCAGGATAGCTCTTCATGTAATCCATGTTTGAATAACCATCCCTAATGTTTTGTAGTTAAAAAGCCAGTGTTAATGATAATTTAAAAACCCTTTTTACTAGGCTAGTTGTTATCAGCATGGACATCTCAGGAATTTTCTTTTTCTTTTTTTAATGTTAATGTGCTCTTCAGCAAAGAAAAAACTGTTTTTGGAATATTAGATTGTTTTATGTGTGGATTTCTTTTTCTGTCTCTTATCCCAGAGTCACTGATCTGAAATGTTCCTCATTATATCAAAAGAAAAGAAGCCCTTGGAACGTCAAAGAAGATATAAATAGATGGTCTTTGGAGGGAAGGAGATTGAACAAAAGATGGAAGGTGAGAAGGAGTGGGGGAGTTAAAAGTATAGAGAAGATAGAAAATATCTGTCTATCAGCTGGCCGTCTGGCAAGATAAAAAAAAATAATCCTGCTTCTGAAAGGCGTCGAAAGTCACAAAGGCTCTCCCTGGTGTATCATGGTCCAAATAGCCCCCTTCATCTCCTAAGGTATAATTCAATGTCCCTTTGTCTGGCACTGAAGGTACTGTTTGGAAGGCCGGTGGAAAACTAGGCTTACCTGCCTGCAACTGCCCCCTGCTCGCTTCTTTTGTAAAGTGCAACATTTGTGCTTAGGGTAGGCCTATATATGGTGCACTCTATGCCTTGAACAAGACAGCGGTGTGCAATTACTGTACAAGTATTTCATTTGTCACTTTAAATACAATGACTGTCAAATGTGTTTGCAAGTAATATTTTACATCTACTGAGCTTCTACAAGAAAGGTTCTGGGACATCAAATAAAGAAAGATATTTCACAGCATTTACAACATACTTTATTATACTAGTCTACTGTAGGTAGGTTATTAACAATAAAGAATTAGTTGCAATCAATGTTATAATGACTCAATGTAAAATAAGTTTCAACAATTTATATTCACGCCAGAGATGTTCCGAGCCCAGATCAGGTCTGGTCCAGGAACATTCCTGGACCGTAACGTCTGAAATAAATCTGATCAAAATGCTAATCCTTTCCTATTGTAGCCTGCTAGTATTGTAAACATTTAAGACAGCAATTTGTAGTGTGCAAATGTAAACAAAAAAAGATTTAGGCTTACCAGTGCAAGTTACTCTGAGTTCTGAACCTGGGTGGGCACAGATTCACTAAACTCTGTCTTGTCTGACGGGTCTGTTATTTAATCTGATATCTCGCCTCTCTCTTTCTTATAAGCAAGAAGCAGTATACAACACATTCAGGTATCAGCTTCTCATTTTTAGCAGAAAGAAAATTACATATTCATTTATTAATAACAGAAGTTAAACTTCTGAGATGTCGGGTTGGTTTGTTCTTTCCAAGTCTGTTTCTGTAGTCTCTAATCACGTCACGTCAATTCGAGGAGTTGCATCCTCCCGTAAAAAATTACATTCATATCATCAATAAGTTACGTTTTCAACTTGATGGTGTTCTGTAGGGTTTATAGGGCGTCATGTTGAGGCCTGAGTGTGCACCGTGCAGCTGTGTCAATTAGGTTTATATAAGTATTTGATTGAATTTGTTGACAACAAACACTCAATATTAAAGGACTCAGATGGAGATCTGGACCAAAAAGACTTGATCCAGACATCCATAACTTATACTAACCTGTACTTTAAAAAGCTTTGCTCTACGTGTCAACCGTTGCATCCTATTGTAACAAAACATGCTGTGGTATACAGGAAAACCAAAGGTTGTTCATTTTGACTGTTTGAAGAAAAGATTGGAAAGAAACTTTGGACGTGTGTTTACTGATAACTTGAACAAGCGACTTTCAACCGACGCAGGAGTGAGTAAATAATTAGTGTGTTTTCATTTATAGATGGCCAATCATTCACATAAATTACTTTGTGTCTTCTTACTGTATTTACTTTGTACTTCAATCAGGATAGACTTTAGAGACCCATTTCAGTCCATCTTCCGCCTTTTGTGGTCAATGTCGCCATTTTAGTGGATAATACTGAGAGTGTTTCTGTCTCCAGTCTCTACAGCTGAAAGTGGAAGTGCTCCAGTGCTAAAGCACAGTGCATTAGGGGCTGTGCCATGTGCCTCAGCAGGCGGCGGACAGGCTGAATTAGCAGCAGTGATACCTGAGGCTAAGCAACAGGGCACTGGCTGCTTAATCAGGTTATCTGGGAGTAGGGGCACAGCAGTATGTCTGCAGGGGTTTGAGGAGGTTTCTGGAAGGACAGCAGGATAGTGACACATCTCTTAGAGTTGAATGATCCTGACCTGAAGGAAGGCTTAAAAACAAGAAAACAAATTGACTCAACTTTGAAGACAATCTCTATAAACTGCACTGTAAAAAAAGAGTTTCAAAGAAAGTTTATTTTTGTCATTCAATCTATTACTTGCGTTTAAGGATGTTTTCCGAAAAAAGCAAACCAAACAACAGATGCAAAGGACGTGTGCTGTGTCTCTGACACAGAGTGTCGCAAACATTGTTAACTGGACAATTATGCATGGGAAATCACAAATTATAGACCAGCGGGATTATCATTGGAGCTCGATGGTGTGTGACCCTGCGGCATTAAAGTATTGTGGTTACATTTCTTAAAGGTAAGAGCAATTATGGCGGCTAGAGGTTAGTTTGCTCAGGGAGTAGGTGGTTGTGGTGGTGTTGATGGTGTGTATGTGTCTGTCCTTTATCTTTTGCCCACATACAGGGACTAAGTGCACATCAGGCCTATTTCCCAGTGTGCAGGGCAGCGTATCCTGCTCTCTAAAGCCCAGGAAATTACAGTCCAGCCAAGTGGAAAACAAGAGTGGGATGTGGACAACAGGCTTCACCTGTCTCAGGCCTCAAGCTCATAAAGCTACACCTACTATAAATGAGGAAGGCATTAGACTGTTATATGAAACAGTGGTGCATGTCTGTTGAAGTGTGTAGGCTTGTATATGCGCATGCTATGGTACAGAACATGCTATTTTTATTTTGATGAATCAAAAAATTGCTTTTTAATTTCTTTTTATTATTGGTCTTCTTTTATTCTTCGCCTTATCATCCCCCATTGCTCTCCTATTTCATCCGCCTTTTCTCAATTCCCCCTGGTCCACCATTTTGTCTTCTCTGCTCCTCTCGATGCAGTCTTTTCTCTTTCTTCAAGCTGTCTGGAGGCACCCTGGCCCCAAATTATTCATTACATGTGGCTGTTTTGTCAGCAAATAGAAAAACAGTATTAATTTAGTTAAACTGTGTGAACACACTTCCAGCAGTAAGCCCTTCAGAGACACAGTACTGTGAACGGTGCACTAAAATACATGTCTTTCTTACACGTTCTTGCTCATTCATTCAGTCACACACTGCCTTCCTTTTGCTTGTTTTTTAGTCAGGTGATTTACTGCAAATTGTTTAAGTGTCAATCAACAACAATCCTGTAGTTGTTTTATAGAGATAATGTTTCAACTTGTCTTATTGAGTTTGATGTTCTCCATCGGACCAGGAAATTAATATAATAATAATAATAATAATAAGGTAATTCATAAGAAGCATGCAAATTGATACAACTTTTAAACTACTTGTTTGAAGTGTGGAATATTCAGTATGCATACTGCATTTACATTAGATTAAAATAATCCATTTAGATAGAGCTAAAACAGAGATAATATTGTGACGTAGTTGCTGCTGGTTTCCATTTACTGTTAATAATTTGCTGATTGAAGCTAACTCAACTTTTTCATTCCATTGGCTCCTAAGGCTATATAATATACATATGTATGAGTAAGAGGATCCAGAGACGTATACATAGATATATTCATTGACACGCAGGAGTGCACACGGAAACACATACCCAAACACACACACACACACACACACACACACACACACACACACACACACACACACACACACACAGTATAGTGTGTAACCACCAGGAGGGTCAAATGTATTTCCACCGACATTCACCACCTCAGCAACATGACGGATTAATGAAAAATCTTCTTTCTCTGACACCTAAGCAGAGAAAAAAGCCACAGTGGAGCAGGTATAAGCCAAATGGGCGGATAGAAAGCGGAGCAGTGACTGTAACATTTGATTAAACAACAAATCTGTGGAGGCATCCATGAGATCTGAGCCTTGTGCTGCAAGGTATAAGAAGGAAATCCTGCCAAATTAGCAAATTGGAATTATTTATTCTGTATGTCTGACAAAATGAAAAGCCTGAAGCAATTTAATGCTTACATCGTTAGGAATTTAATAATTATATGCAAGTACCTGCACTGAAATGCTTTAGCATCTCTGTTCTGTATGCGTACTGTGTGTAAAGAGTGGAGTGGACAGATTATCTGTTATTTTTAGACAAAATGGGAGCACACTAGTAGTAGACTTTTTTTCTCATTCACACTTTTATCTCATGTATTTCACACTACTGTGCAGCATATAAGCAGCAGTAAGCAGCTTGTTGATGGTAAAACTGTCAGATTCCCAATGCACATACATGACCGACAGTTTCCGTAGCATCCATCGTGATGTGCAGGGGTCAAGTCAAGGTGAGTCTGAAATACAGTCTTTCTGGTTAAATGTTATTCATGTATGTTTGAATAGATTGTAGTATGTATGTGCAAATATGACTACATTGTGCAGAATGTTTGTTAGAGTTTGTGTCCACAGAGTGTCAAGTCTTTTGACAGCTTGCAAATCTGATATAATGAAATTTGCATCCAAAGTGTGTGTACATGGGTGTATGGTGGTGACGGTCATTTTATACATTTAAAATGTTGCATGCATCATTTTACTATGAATAACGCAGTGAATTTCCGGAAGTGAAAATCCCCTTCATGTTCTGAATAGAGGATTTTTGATTTTATAACCATCCATATGCAGGTATATGCTCCTGTAGAAGCCACAAGTCACAACTACAACTACTACCCACAATCATAAAGTGTAACGGCGACGTCTCTGATTGGTGGGGCTCACTCACGATGGACATGTGTGTAAACTTGCTCCTGCATTAGGAAAATAGTTCACCAAAATGTGTTTCTGAAAACATTTGAGTCGAGAAATAAGTTATGCAGTTGCTGAATCGGTCTTCATTTGACATCGACAAGAGTTAGTTCAAACGTTTTTCGTGATTTTTCAGAGTCAGCGAGTTGCCATTCGTCATGGTTTATGGGATGAGTAGTTACTTCACTTTTAAAATAAGTATGTTCGTCTCGTAGTTGGTTTGCTTAGTTCCATGCTTAGAGGTCTTTATATAAGGATTTTCTGAAACTTTAACACGGTGAATGAATGGGAAATTCACTTCCGGAAATGGAACCCTTCAAAAAGTCAACAGTCACTGCTGAGTTCTATATTTTAATCATTTTAATTAAGCTTGTTTCTACAAAAAACACAAAAAACACAAACAAAACCTACACTACTGTATAAAGAGTCAGAGTCAGAAGCCACAGCCAGTGTCATTTCCATGGGTGTGATCTGTCAAACGATGCCACCACTTGATGTCTTTGCTTCAAAAATAAGTAAATATAGGTAAAAATGTATCCGTACAGTTTGACAACCAAACAAACTTTTCTGAGGGGACAGCTTTGCACATTTTTTGAAAGCTGAGATATTTAAAAATCTAAAATTCAAAACAGCTGTCAATTCACAGATTGGCCTTTGTAGAGTTGAGATAGGTCCAAATCTTTTTTTTCGTGAGCCCTTCCTTTGTGACTGTGTACTGGGCTTGACAGGCAGAATATAGGGAGCAGAGTATGGTGCCTTTTAGATCTGCTGTCAAAGGACATCACAAGTGTGGATGCTACTTTCTACTGCGAGGCAAAGGCTGCAACATCGTGCTGTGAGGCACACAGCCACAAGAAGGCAAACCAAAAAACCAACCCCAAAGATTGGGATTAAGATGACTATTTATTTTAAGTCTGATTTTAGACGGGATATACAACGCTCATTTTCAGATTCATACTTGTTTTTTGGGTTTCTACTAAAACATGTTTATATGCTTTAATGTTAAAAAAGAATTATTAATAAAATTATAATATGTAATTATTATATATAGTCTGAATATACTTTTCTTTAACCTCTGTCTGAAACTTCTTCTCAAGGCCGTGGGTGGAGATACTCAGATAGGGGGAGGTGAATTGTAATGAGCCTGCATGTGACATAGGAAGGGGGGTTAAATCTGAATGGCTGGTTGAATCCCATGTTTTCTGACTGAGGCAGCCCACAAAAAACTGTTCCCTTTAAAAAAAAATCCAATATTTCAAATAATATACCACAGTATCAATACAATTAGGCTGCAACCACGGACTCTTTGGTATACAGCAACTTAATATTTTAACACTGAAGAGTTTACTGTATGTGGGAATCCATATGTGGAAGAAACAGAACTAGCTGCATGGTATTTGTCTACCTTGAATTTCAGCATTTCCAAGGTAAGCACGTACAATACACTCACCACACTTATTGCTGCGATGACCTGCATTACTGGGGGTCATCTTTTTACCTGTGTAAACAAGACTGTTATTTATCACTTCACGTCCTTTGTTCTAAGCCAATTAGGGTTCGACCCGACCCAAGCTTGTCATAACCACAGTGATAAGCCCTGCACTCCTCGCTCTCCTTCCGCTCCATTTTCCATCTCATTAACATTCATTTTCACCGTAATTGAGCTTAATAAGAAAATAATGTTTGACATTAAATTCTTGTGAACATGTGGCCAAGCTTATCGCTGTGTGTGTGTTTGTTCTTCCACAGTAAATGTTTACTTTGTCAGGGGTTTGTTTGTTTGTTTGTGTGCCTTGCTTGTTGTTCCTGTAATAGCCTATTTAGAATTCCCAGTTACCGTCTATCTTCAGGTGACCCTTTGCTGTTGTTATGCTGAAGTTAGACTGTGCTTTATTTTAAATGTGTTACCCAAGTTCTGCTTAGTTTGTTATTCAACTTGCAACAGTGTCTGCATCCATATAATTCAAGTTGAGCCTCCAGATCTCTGACCGCGGCATTTAGATACAAAGCCAAGTCAAACTTATTGATTACATTTTCTCAAAGCTGTTGGCAATATCATGTTGTATATGCATGACCTTGTGGGGAAGGTGGAACATTTATTTGCCAATATCAATCAATCATGATCATAGCATAAAATAGTCTGTTCAATCCAACCTTGGCTGTCTGTACAACAGACCATTGATACATCACCTTAAACACATAGGTAGGCAGGCAAGGCATGGAGTCCTAAATCCAAAACTGCAAGATAATCTGTGTTAGGTAGGGCAAGGTAAAGCTGTGAAAATATTCTAAATATAGCGTACACTTAAACTGATATTGATTTATTTTGGTGGGTCTTTATTTGAGATGGCTAAAATGTGTTTTTCTGAAGACCTCGTCCACAGCAGTACATTGCTTTTCTCACAGATCGTACTGATGTCTGTTTCTCCAAACTGGGGACGTGCTGACGGCTATCTACTGTGGGTACATACACTGACGAGGGATAAGTACCTCATACAGCCCCACTTCAAAACATCCGGACAACCCTTAATGCGCATTTACCTGTGAAGCACTGTTGTGTGATTGAAGACACAGTATATCTAAACCTGCAATAACCCATTTTTTTGTTTGTGTTAAGACTTTTCTGAAAACAACTGAGAGACTGAACCAAACTATTAAAGCCGCAGCCAGAAAACCAAAACAATAAGTTAGAAGACACTAAAAGAAATGAGAAGTGAGAGGAACTGCAGAGTCAAATGATGAGTTGTTATTACGAGTGGCCCCTTTCACATACAAGTACTTATGTGATCCAATCTAAAGAAATTGATCATAGCAGCTATAACAGATACATCTAACATGAAAAAATGCTTTGCTATATAGTAGTGGAAGATCTCTGATCTCCCTGTTTCACTTTGTCTATAAAATGCCTTTAGAGTAATGGATTTTGATCTACCAGTGAATATTTCATGTTTCATCCCCACACAAGCCATGAGCTACACTAGGAAAGGAGACACACTTAATGAATGTGACTGGGACAGCCTCCCAGGACCACTGGGCACTATAAAAGTGATGCAGTCTCCATTCTGCACACAGTGTTAGACCATCGATAAAAAGGCGACACTTCATTTGATAGGAGACCCTTGTTCTGAGTTATGACGGGGGCACAGACTTATTATCTCCTTATGATAAGAGGAGAGAGAGCAAGATATCATGGAGGCCGGGTTGGGAAAAGGACGAAGAAAGGAGGAAGCAGAGCGGCGAGAGAATGCGAAGCCTGCAAGTGCACATGCACATGTATAGTATGCGTATAGACAGGCACTATGGCCTATTAGACTGGTTAACTTAAATAACACAATTACATAAATACTCAGTATTGATGATTGAATTATTTAGTCAGTTAATGAAGCCTTCAATTAAATCTCTTATGGTCAGATGGTTTATGGTCAGACTATGAGTGTGAAATGATTGAGGGGTTTTCAAAACCAGACTCTGAATTATGTGGTTAAAGCTGAAATGCATAACTTATTCTGATCATGAGGTTTCAAGTTATCTGCATGGTGAAGTGTTGTTAGATATTGAATATATTAAATCTCTTTGCTCTAACTTGTAGCCGGCTACCTTTCCTTTCTACCTTTCAATAAAGTCTCACATTAGGTGTGTTCTTCTTCATTCTTGTGTCACATCATGAAATCAGCAGCAAAATGCAAATACTATACGATACAAAAACTTTACAATAAATAACAGGCTCCAACACAATCTTCAATGTGAAACAAGAAGCAGCATCTGAGGCAGCAAACAATAAGAGAAGAGTATGTGAGAGAGACAAATCAATCAAAGATAAGGGTTAATATTGGTTCAGAAGTCTTCACGCTGCAGAAACAACTAAGTTAAGGAAGATAAGGGATTCAAAGTTGAATCAGCTACTTTTGGACGGCTAATATACTCGGTAATAATAAAATCTGAAGCTAGCTGTTCTAATAAATCACCCTTGTGTGTGTATATTGTGTTTGTATAACATTGTCTTTCAGGTAATTAATGAGTCAGCAAAAATCCACCCTCTACATTTATTTCAATTAATAAATAATATGTGATATTGAAATTAAATGTACAAGTCTGTTCAGTCTTCGCATAATTTAGTTGCAAGCTCCACAATACTTCTGCAACACCCTTTTCTTCTTCCCCCCTCAAACTCACTCCTCACATTTCACTCAGCTCAGTCCTTCTGTTATAAAATATCTGTGCTGAGCTAAACTTTTTCATACCTCCTAAATAAAGTAAAATCTTCATTGAGGATGTCCCCAGACCCTCATTGTCTGCTCGTCCCCTTTTTTGCTGTCCTCTTTCCCAATTCTCTCTTTGACTTTGTCCCGAGAGTCTTATGTACCAACTTTTGTTATAGCCAACCCAGAAACTTTATTTCACTGAGCTTGTCACGACACTTAAGATGTTCGAAAAAGCATAAGATAAGCGTGGTTGCTGTGAAGGTCTGTCTTAAATCTTTGTTTTGTAAATTATAGTAGCAATGCTGAATGAATGAAAAAAAGCATCTGCCTAAATTATAAAATCAATATACTGCAAGTATTCGAAAGAGGCACAATGTGTACAGCTTAGATGATAATTGAATTCATATAAATAATGTTATTTATTTCTAAACAATCTTGATGGATCTACAAGGAATGAGCTATTCTTAACAATCTTTCTTTAAAGCCCCTACCCATAGCGCGCGCACACACACACACACACACACACACACACACACACACACACACACACACACACACACACACATACACACACACAGACACACATGCACTGCATGTTTCAGATGTTAGGGTGGGACAATATACACCTTATATATTCTTATTAACATTCAGATTTTGGTGACATTATGTTATTCCCAGCATAGATCAACTCCCCACCAACCTGACTTACAGTACCGTCTAATCAGCCTGAGGAATTGAAAACACCTGTGAAGGTGTGCAGTGTGTATTTCTTAGTAGTTTCACACAGTAGCAACAAAGGCAGGTTTTTAATTTCAAGCTAATGTTAGCCTAGCATACAGGACCAGCAATGTGCTATTTGAGAACTAGGTTTTTTCTTATGTATCCTGTAACCACTCAAACTAATGTAGTTAGTTAATGATGTACACTTTGAAAATAATGCTTGGTGACTTATCGGTGGTAAGCTAGCAGACATGTTAACAATTGCGGCTTACAGTAGAGCAGATAAACATTAAAGGTCATTTAGCAGAAGCTCTTATCCAGAGAAACTTACAGTGAACTAACTACAGGGACAGCCCACCTGGAGCAACTTGGGGTTAAGTATCTTGCTCAGGGGCACAATGGTGGCAGCCCTGGTACTCCCAACCTTGCGATGTTCTGTTTGGGAGCCGTACCACTAGACCACTAGGCCATCACCACCATAAACACAATGTTTAACCCATTACTTACACTTTTGCTGTTGGGTTTTTGCTTCGTGAAGGGCTAGAGAAAAGGGACCACACTGTAAACTCTTAAAATGCTGAGTATTGATAGTCTTATCCACACCACTTTGGCATGTGGAGAAGCCCAAATCACTCTTCACATTAGCTATATTTACTTCAATAATCTAATTTTAAGTTTAATGAGCATACATGTCAAAATGACCATGTGCAGCTCATATTTAGGGTTCAGACCTGGCTCGTTGCCATACAATAAGGGTTAATGTGGCATGTAAACAAGTTACTCTTTTACATTGGCTTTCCAACACCTGTGTAAACCCATATCTTCAGGGCATGTTTCAATGTGGGCATGGCAGAAATAAATATTGCTTCTATTACTGTGTCATTGTTCCTTTCCATATTGAACGTGGCATGTCGTTCATTTATAAAGGAAGACTGCAGCTGATGTCTAGTTACATGTTTTTCTAGCAGACCATTCTATCTGTTTAACCAGATTATTCATGAGATACATGGGTGCACAGTTACTGCGTATCAAAGGTGCTTGTAAACAACCTGAATCAGACCGTAACCACTGAAAGCCAATATCCTGGTTACACCATGCATGTAATAGTAAGCAATGATACCCGAGCCGGGAAAGACGAAAGATATTTGGTGAATGTGTGTTTGCCCCTGTCAGCCTTCCTCTGTTCAGCTCATGCCTGCTCTCCTCTCACATCTGTTGGTATTTACAGAGTGAATTATTCCTGAGTTTTTACAAAAGCCATTAAGCTTATCAACAGCTTGCATTCAGCTGAACATCCGCACTCACGTCTGGCTTCAGAAAACATGATAAGATCAATTGACTGACTAAAGAAGTAGATTTTCTCTGCCCCTTTTGTTATAGGGGAAATGGTTTTGTCAGGCCGACAACCCCGAGGGCAGCAAACCCAGCCACACTTCAAACAGGCTCTAATGTTATTTTATCAAGGAGGAAACCTCCAACTTCTAACTGATAGCATCAATGCGGCATTGATGAAATGCGAAGCCCATCCATTCCCAAATAAAACTTCCAATACAAAATCAATGTGCTCACAAATGTTCCGTTTTTTTTTACATATGCCGGTTTCAATGTGCTACATTTGAAAGAGATTGATCAAAGTTAAATTAGTTTGAACTACAGTTTCTCATGAATCACTTGACCGAGTTCAAAAGGAAGTAATCAGTGAACAAAATAGGAACTACATGAACATTGAAACTGACAAGGAAACAATAAATGCGTCAGAGAAAGAGTGCCCAGTGTCACGGTTCCCTGTCTCTGTGTGTGGATGTGGCACGGGCGTGGCCTGACTTTAGCAACTGATCACTCACAACACACCGGCTACCCGAGTAGTATAGATCTCTGCCGCTCAGCATATAATGTCTGAGTATCCCTCGTGTTCCTGTGTTCCCAGGATTGCTACTTGCCTCGCCTCTCGGCCTACCTGCCTGCCTATCTGCCTTTCCATTCCCTGCCATCCACCCTCACCGCCTCGCCTGCTTTTGAGTATCACATCAATAAACTGTTCAAACGTACTCTGTTCCCCGAGTCTTTGTTCTGCGCCTGGTTCTCCCTTTGACGTAACGTAACTCCCATGTGGATAGAAAGGAGAAAAAAGAACATACACACTCAAACACAATAAGCACCAGATTTAAAAAGGGCGCAGACACACACACATACACACACAAACACACTGACCTCGTAGGAGTCAATGGCCTCCCGGTCCAGTGAGCGGCTGACTGACACTTCTCCTGTGTCTATGTCAATGGTGAAGAGACCTCTGGGATCCTGGTCAGCGCCAGGGCCTGTCAGACGGAAGATATGGTTCCCTAACTTCTCTGTTGAAAACACCTGCAGACACACACACACACACACACACACACACACACACACACACACACACACACAGACATCAAAAACTCGAACAATTGTAAGCTTCTCCCATTTAATTCTGAGTAAGCCTATTTCCCAAGGCAAATAATTGGCGAATTACTGCTTCTTTTTCCTTTTTCGAAGCACAGTGAACTGGAAAAACGTATTATTAGAATTTGTTGATTTACATTTGAGCAATAGGAGCTTACTGCGCCTTGAATGGTGTAGAAAATCCCCGATAACCAGCAATTAAAAATGCATATCAGACAAGACTTTGATTTGATTTCATCAGTTGGCAAGAGAGTTAGCATCATCTCCCTGAGTATCGGAGGCCTGCTGTGACCACTTGTTAATGCATGTTAGGATTCCTTACAGATAAGTAAAGTGGAACAGTTAAATAAATATTAAATGAATCCCTTAATAATTTAGTGTGAATGTTATTTAGATGAGCATTTTCAGTGTTAGGCCATGTGAGAAAGATTTAGAACCAGACGCTGTCAAATGGCCTCATACAGTAGTGATGTTTTTCGAGGAGTGCTGCCAAGTTAGTTGGCTAAAAATCATTTTTCTCTTCATGGATAGATGTACTCACATGAGACTGCCGTAGCCAGCAGCGTCCACAGATACCCCAGCAACAGGAATGGACAGGTTAAAAAAAGAAACACAGAAAACACATCGTGTTAGAATCACATAGCACCGAAGAAACAGCAACAAGTGTCAAATACGTTATAGATCTTTGCAGTTCAGGGCAGATGTAAGAGAGGGAAACATGATAACATGAACTGAAATTGGCAAAACTTCATGTGAAGACAAACTTTACAAAGTTTTATACCTTATTGAAGAATATTTACTTTGACAATATCGCTTTAGTATAGTTTTGTATAATAATTTTTATCAACTCAATGGATTCTCTCTTAGGACAGATGACCAAAGGCAGGAGATCCAGTCCGATATTTTACCATGGCACATATCATATATCGTATACACAGTTCAAGCTATTGAAGGGATGAGGCATCCACATCAGGCTGTGCCCATTCAGGAAGCAGAGAGGCAGGTAACAAAGGTAAGAGTGGGAGGTGTTTTTCCACATTAAAATGTATTGTGTGCGTTCCAATACAAATATTACCATATTTAGTATGTCCCAATACAATACATATTAATTGCAGTATGCTAAAAATATGAAGTTATCCTACTGCATCCTGTCGCATATTGCAGTATACAAGCTGGCATGATTTTCTGCCTATTCTGACCCACAATACTTTGTGCAGGGGATATATTAAAGTGTCAAAGTTCAAGGTGCAATGTTTTAATAGAGTAGTATGTCCCAATCGTATGCATACTGCATGCACAAGTACATACTTGTACATTTAAGGGCAGCAGCAGAACATACTGAAAGTAAAATAAAAAAATATATGATTTGGAAAGCAGCCAAAGTTTACATATAGGTTATATAGACAGCATATAACCCTTTTTCACACTTTGACATGGCAAAGCAGGAAAAGCTAAAGTGAATAAATAACTTTAAGGATGTCTCTGTTCCATGAAGTGTCCCAGTAAGATATTCCAGTGAGGCAGCACGCACAATACCAGGAATACTCCTAAGTGGAGTGCACCTGTGCTTTTCCTGCTATGTTATGACAAAAGTTTGGCTGTGAAAAAGGCCTACTGACAAGTCCACCTGAACACTCCTTGACAGATGATTTCGGAAGAACACAATGTACATTCTTCAAAGTCTGTCCAAAGGTAAGGAATTCTGCCTAACATCTCCTCTAAAGCTCACCGGTTACCACGTCATATTACAATTGTTTATTCCTTACAGAACAAAAGTGTTTTACGGAGGTAATGTGCCGAGCACTCGTTATGCTAAGCTAAGATAACCGACTGCTTGCTTCAGCTACACATTTACTGTACAGATATGATATCAATTTCCTCATCTAGGTCTATGCAATAAAAGCAAATAATCCTATATACAGAAGGTTAAAGTGCTGTAGCTTTAATGCTTTTGATGTTGGTACACTGCCCCCTCTTCTGGACGTGAACACCCTCAAATTAAAGCTGAAAGTCAGCACTTTCACCTCATAATCATGTTTCCATTCTTTCGGGAACAATGTGCTGGCGTACAGCGCTGACACCACAATAACGTGTCCCTGTACAAATACTCATAGACTGCACCCACATAAACACACACAGTGTTGTCACCATTTTGTGTCACAGTGTGCCAAGGATGTAAATGGTTCCCTTGCACTGCTGATCAGACCATGCTGCCATGAGGTCACCTTTAATGAGAGCATGCTTCAATGGGATGGAAGCTGAAATGAAGGCCTTTGTACTCCTCACTTAAAAGAGCATGGGAGATGAAACTGCAGTGTTACAACCCGATGCCGGACGGAGCTCGAGCGCTTATAGCCTCTCCAAAGCTCTGTGCCATTTATCTCCATGTCCCGCTTCATCTTTCCTCTCTGTTCCCTTTCGCTCTGGGGCTCTTTGCTCCACTGCTTGTTACTTTCTCTAATATGTCCATCCTTGCTCATCTGCTAAGCGTCCTCATTCCCCATTCATCATTTTCCAATTCTCTGTACTGCATTCTCTCGCGCTCACACTCTCGTCTTCTTTTGTTTGTCATATCATACGTCGGGAGTGAGAATTGTCCAAAGTGTAAAAAAACAGTTATGTGTGGATGATATCCATATACTGAACATATCTCCTCTCTTCTGTCCTCTCTTGCTTTTGCCTTATCTTTCTTCTTCCCCCTTTTCACCCCTCCTCTCCATCTTTCTTAGCCTTGTTCTTTTGCTTTTTGTTTTTTTGTTTTAACAGCAGTAATATCAAGGCTACCTCCTCGCCAGGCATGAGCATGTGGGGAGAGCATGCGTTTGGTAACATGCGTGTGTGTATCCGTCCAAAGATAATCTCACATTCTACTGAACCCATCAGACTAATGTTTTTTATGCTCATGTCTGAATGTATGCTCAAGGACCTCTTGTGGTTGTGGAGATTCACAATTTTTGAAAAACTAATTTTATTGACTGTTCTTTATCGTCATTGACTGCTGACTCCTCACTCCTCCGGCAATTGGCAACGTTGGTCTTTGTCGCGGCTCAAAAACTGGCATCTATAGTAAAGTTTGGTCTAATGTTGAACCGGAGTATCTGCAGATTAATTCTATACCCGATATGTTACTGTCCATTTAAGTTAGGCACGAAGCAAGTTTAATAAATCACCATTCTTATTAGCATCTTCCTCCATCTTGACTGTAAGGGAGCCAGGCGGGACAATTGAGATTAAAAAAATATTCACACTTGCACGCACGCACGCACGCACGCACACACACACACACACACACACACACACACACACACACACACACACACACACACACACACACACACACACACACACACACAGCCTCTCACAGGTGCAATAGCTGCCATTCAGGACAGAGATATTTCTGAGAAGCAATCACAGTGGCAGCTAGCACCTGCTGAGAGTGACAAACTGGGTCAGATGAAGAAAAAAAACAACAAAAAAAGAATGAGGTGCAGCGTTACTTGGATTCACAGATGGCTCTGCGTCAAATTTGGATGGATGTAGGGGGGTGGGGGGGAATAACAAGAACGGACGTATAGGGAGGATGCTGGGGTGTGTGAGGATGCAGAAGGAGAGAGAAAGTGAGGGAGGAGGAAGTAGAGAGTGCGAGATTGCTGATAAAGACACAACTTCAGCTGAAGAGTAACTGAAGTGTCAAGAGAAGTTTAGTCTTTAGGAGACGTCTCTGTGGGAGAGAAGTGTGATAATCTGCACCACACATGCACACACACACACGCACTCCGACTTCCGCGCATGCTGGCATAGAAACGTGCACCCAGTAGCTTTGTCTCCACTGAGTCTGTCTCCTTCTGTGTGTGTGGGAGGACTGATGGGAGAATCTCACCTCTTTCTATCAGCTCTCATTACCAGCCGAACAGACATGAAAGACTGTGGGGCTCATGATACTACGGGAAGGATGACAGGAGGTGTGGTGCAGCTCCGCAACACCAAACACCTCCGAGCACACACACAGAGAATGAGCTACGAAACAATAGATCGGCATCTGAGTGTGCATGTTTATGCGTGTTTGCTTGTGTGTATTTAAGCTTTATAAAATCTCCTGCTGTGTGTGTTCATGTCAGGTGTCAAACAAACAACAACCTGTAGAATAGTAAAACAGGTATGTACAACTATGTACACACACAGAAATCCTCTCAGAAAACTTGCTATGTAACTTTAAATTTCAACTCAAAATCAAGTCCACAATCTGCTGTGCTAAGCAAAGTGTGCCAACGGAAGTGTAAGTTGGTCCAAAGAAAATATAATTACACTGAATCATTATAATGCTATTTCTGCACACACATACACACACACCCTAGACAAAGACACACTATGGAGTAAGATTTGTCTCAATATTGTTTGTGGGAACAGATCAACAATACGTGTGTAAATGTGAAATCTGTCAATGTAAAAATCAGGCGATCACGTGCTATCTGAAAATGGCCGAATGATACAAGTGGATTTTCTTTCAGCCGGCGGAGAATGTAAAATGCAAATCCGCAAGCGCAGAATTAAGATCCACAAATGCATTTTCGATTCTCAATTGGTTTGTGTATTTGCAAATCCATTTAATATTTAATAAATATGTTTGTTTGCATTTGTGGAAGGTGTTGTACATTTACAGACTCCACATTTACACACAGATAGCTGATCTGACCACACACATAATATTGAGACAAATCTATCTCCATAACACACACACAGAGAGAGAGAGAGAGAGAGGAGAGAGAGAGAGAGAGAGAGAGAGAGAGAGAGAGAGAGAGAGAGAGAGAGAGAGAGAGAGAGAGAGAGAGAGAGAGAGAGAGAGAGAGAGAGAGAGAGAGAGAGAGAGAGAGAGAGAGAGAGAGTATGCAGTATCATCCCTCAGTGGTGCTTCTGTTATCCCTGTCAAGGTCATACAGCCAGCTGCGAATGACAATCACTGGCCATGAAAGGACCCCTGGGACCAGGCCAGGCCTTGTGTGTGTGTGTGTGTGTGTGTGTGTGTGTGTGTGTGTGTGTGTGTGTGTGTGTGTGTGTGTGTGTGTGTGCAAAAGAGGTAGAGAGAGAGAGAAAAAAAAGAGAAAGCACTGAAGTGATGGACTGTTTGTGTCTGTGAATGTGAGTGCATTATTGCACATGAGAATGTATGAGTGTGTGTGTGTGTGTGTGTGTGTGTGTGTGTGTGTGTGTGTGTGTGTGTGTGTGTGTGTGTGTGTGTGTGTGTGTGTACAAGCATGCCAGGCTTGTACCAGTGCTCTGCTTGATTGTCCTGCCACTCCAGTCCGCTAATAAGTGGGACGAGGCGAGGTGAAGACACGGACTGCTGGAACCGATCAAGTCCTCAGAACAGGACGATGGGAAAACAATGGTTCTAATTAACTGGCTTTGATTGGTTAGCCAGGCCTCCGCTAATCATGACCCATCAGCAAACTGTATCCTGAGCCAATCACAACAAGCCTGAGAGGGGCAACAATCAAGAGGGACAAAACAGGAAGACAAGAGTGTGATTAAGCTGCAGGACTGTGGGTAAGAGGGTCGCAACGGGGAATACTGCTTGAAATGTGCTTAAATTCACACAGTCCAGCTTGTCCTTGCCTCTTCATGTTTTGCCTTTCTTTCAATGCAACAACTGAACAACATTTCAATTTCACACTACCTTAAAAAAGCCTTACTTTTTTCATTTGGATTGCAGCACTAAATGGAATATGAAAGTATATTGTTAGACAATTCTGCCATAAAGGCACCGGTTAAAATACACAGCAGACACCAGGTCAAAATATAACGAAAAAGAACATAGACAAAGTATCCAAAGAAGAATAATGAAGTTTGAATGTAATGCCTGCAGCCACGGAGAAGGGCTATGGATGCCTGTGTTAGCTTGCTCATGCAGCAGGATGAGCAATCACTCAGTCTTGCTTAAGCTCACGCAAGGACGGCATCTCTTGGGCAGTTCACACCCGACAACTCTGTTTTTTATTGCTTCTCCTCCTTTTTTTTTAAGCTCCTCTCATCAGAATGGATTTCACATCTGCTCGATGTGTCTGGGGGACGGTTTTAACTCACTGCCGGCGAACATCCGCCACAAACGGGCATGATTAACATGCTGAAAGACAGACGAGGAGGAAAAAAAGGCGGGAACTTTGTGGTCTTCCTAAGACAATTAATAGAATCAATTAGACTAAATGACGAGGGCCGCAGGCTGCCTGCTTTCTAATGTTAAAACATCTCACAACACATCTCACTCACTTCCTGCTTGGGAACTCATCCCTGGTGTAGAGTGTCTGTTTTAGTGGGAGGAGGAGCAACAAAATGAGACAAAAGCCAAGTATTACCCGGGACCTCATGTGATTGAGAAATCCCCCCCACCTCTGTGTTTTGTGCGGCGTATTCGCATGGGATAAGCGTAGTCTGTATCATACTCAAATGTATTGACGTTATCACATCCGCTTATATTACATTGTTTATTCTATATAATATTTATATTGAATATTATAAATAATGAAATACAAAATGCCGTCAAAACTTTTATTTATCATTGCCAATGCAGCCTTACGGACATGGATGATTCACACAGGATTAAGATCACAGACGACCTCCACTGTTATTATATATTACTAGAGGTCCCTTGGTAATACTAGACCCGTACCAATAGAGTTAAAGATAGATAAAGTGAAGGGAAGAAAATTAAAAGATAGAAACAGAGTTATAAAGGAAGAAAAAGTATGAAACAATCAAATGTAACAATTGGCAGACACCAGGTAGAGGGCAGCAAGACAAAGCAGGGAGACAGACTGACAGGCAGAACAAATCAGGATGCACCTGGGCACTGAAACAATGGAACATAGGGGCCAGGCATGTCTATCCTCCTTACTATATTAGCTGGGGCTGCAGCCAAACCAGGCCCTTATTCCTCCCAACAACAGTACTTTATTGGAGCTGTCATTTCAAGTCAGACACATTGTGTTGATTTGTTAGCTGTAAGGAATGATAAACACAGGTTGAATAACTGACAGCTCCAGTGCAGCGCAGAAAGTTAATATGGCTTTATAGATTGAAGTGTTTGAGATTTCATGCTGATACCTCTGAGATTTCCATTTGTTTTTCTAATCGGGCTGCGTGTGTGTTTTTTCTTTTAAGTGTGCATTTGTGGAATTCGTGAATTTGAGTTACTGTTATTGGCTTTTTGGAATTGGTAAGCATCTGGAGCCGGAGCCTGTAATAATGCACTAGGTTGGTGGGTCAGCAGTCCTGCACAGGGCTGACACACACATTGACAAATAGTCATGAACCTTTGGATAATTAAGAGATTCCAAATGTTCTAACCTGCATTGCTTGCACCTTTATGGAAACAAACCCGCACGGACATGAGGAGAAGATGAGGAGAAGATGCACAGTTCAGACATTTCAGACCCATAAAGAAAGGTTTGAGGGCTAGAACATTCTCACTGTGGGGAGACAACACTATCACTGAGCCATAGAAACTGCACAATTTCAAAATGAAACCTGATCTGGTGGGTTGCAGTTCATTTTGCACTTAATTTAAGAAATCTCCAGAAGTGTTTTAACTGCAAATGTTGCCTTAAGATGCACAGTAAAAGTATATAATATAGACAAAATCAATACCACACCTATTCCAAATGTACCTCACATCAACTGCTCCTATCAATCATTAGTTTTATTTTAAATCTAAAAGGAACATTTGACATTGTGAGCAACTATTTTTGCTTCAGTTTAAGAAATTAAAGAACACTATGCAGTGCACTGCAATCTTTTATTACATTTTTGGACCAACCCCCTTGCAGGTACATCTTATGTCCTTGGCTTAGGTTAGCTATCTTTGTCAACTATTGAACATCTGCTAATATTTAATTTAGTATCCTTACATACTAGATACTTTCCAGTCGGAGTCTGACTTGTACTGTGCATCTGCTCCCAGTCTAAGCAAAACATGTCAACAAACAAACAAATATTCATCACATAAAAGCAGGCTGTCAACTATCTGTCAAACCATCAGACTTACAGGTAATCACCTGGGATTGGCCTGTCACAGGATTTAATAGAATCTTAGTTTATTTGACATTGGGAGAATTGCAATTTGAAATGAGATGAAGAGAAAACTGTTCAACATTTGGAGCCAGCTGATAGGTTGTCATTAGACAAGCAAACAGGCGCCAGACAACACTGACACTATTTAACAATAAAATAAAAGGAAAGTAAAATCCTAAACTTTCCACAAAGATGACAAAACCAGTTAAAGTTTTTAAAGTTTTCAGTGCATTTTCAGTCTTGCCTCCTACACTCATTACAGTGCACAGCTCAGGGAACATAACAACTGACTTGCTGCCATGATAAACGCAGGTATATACATATATGAGCATCGGGCTGAGACAAAATGCCAAGGAATGGCTGCAAAATTAGCAATTCTTTCATTTTCATTTTTCCACAAACATCCTTAAATTACCCTTTGTATTATCTGATTTTCCCCCCTCCCATTAGATCCAGGGAAAAATGTAAAAGTCTCCATGAGCAATATTTTCATGCCAAGAATGCCAAGGGCACTAGTGCAAATGCACATGGGTTTATAAAGCTTGGAACCCAGAAGGAAGCCTGAAAAATGTTTTTAGCATATGAGCCCGGTGAGCAATGATCATTGGAATGAATGGGGGGGCATTTTAGGACACAGTATCCAATTCTACTACATCCAGACAATCAGGGTAATATGCAAACACAATACATGTATGGTCAGATTGATTATATAGAATCACTGAATGGTGCAGTACTGAAAACAAACATTATTCTTCCCTGAACACTGAGGTCACCCAGCCTCCTATCCCCCTTGAGAATATAACCTGACTCACACTTAATCCCAGACATGAGCAAAAAAAAGGTTTGAGAAAAAAACATTTGAACCTACTTGAGCTATGATTGATGTATCCTCCTGAAAACTTGAGCAGCCTAAAAAAATAGTCCTATCAACAGGGAGTGAAGTGGTGCGTACTTAGAGAAACATTTAGGCATATCAATTTCATTGCATGCTCCAGCTGCTGTGTGAGTTGTTGTGAGCTGTTTATGGACCCCCATGGGAGGGCAGGGGAGAGACCTCTGTATCAAAACAATTCCACAGCTAGCAGGAGGTGTGACATAAACAACAAGGGTCTTACCCTTCCCC